>NW_028321291.1:0-32308 GCF_062004578.1 Staurois parvus | reverse complement strand
GCGTTGGAATTGGGAAAATCTCTTCAATTTGTTAGCTCTCCATTTTTTTAACTCTGCCATGGCCGGTCCTAAGCCCGTGCTGTGAAAAGAGGAAGGTTGGGTGCTGGGACAGTAAACCAGCCCTGTAAAAAAAAGCGCCGCTATGTTTCGAGTGAAAGGAAGACGTTCACTGCACCTGGGACTGGACAAGTGTGGCTAGCAGAAGGTTTAACAGGGTAACATGGGAACGAGACTTATCATGATATGATATAGTATATATAGTTATATACGCCTATAGTTTACCGTACGCCATGATCTCACCCACCAATGCTGACACAGCTTGGATGAAGGTCAGAATACCAGCCAGAGGACGCCGCTCCTGCCGCTCAAAAAAGAAACATCATTCAGCAGTCACAGCGTTGGAATTGGGAAAATATCTTCAATTTGTTAGCTCTCCATTTTTTTAACTCTGCCATGGCCGGTCCTAAGCCCGTGCTGCGAAAAGAGGAAGGTTGGGTGCTGGGACAGTAAACCAGCCCTGTAAAAAAAAAGTGCCGCTATGTTTCGAGTGAAAGGAAGACGTTCACTGCACCTGGGACTGGACAAGTGTGGCTAGCAGAAGGTTTAACAGGGTAACATGGGAACGAGACTTATCATGATATGATATAGTATATATAGTTATATACGCCTATAGTTTACCGTACGCCATGATCTCACCCACCAATGCTGACACAGCTTGGATGAAGGTCAGAATACCAGCCAGAGGACGCCGCTCCTGCCGCTCAAAAAAGAAACATCATTCAGCAGTCACAGCGTTGGAATTGGGAAAATATCTTCAATTTGTTAGCTCTCCATTTTTTTAACTCTGCCATGGCCGGTCCTAAGCCCGTGCTGCGAAAAGAGGAAGGTTGGGTGCTAGGACAGTAAACCAGCCCTGTAAAAAAAAAGTGCCGCTATGTTTCGAGTGAAAGGAAGACGTTCACTGCACCTGGGACTGGACAAGTGTGGCTAGCAGAAGGTTTAACAGGGTAACATGGGAACGAGACTTATCATGATATGATATAGTATATATAGTTATATACGCCTATAGTTTACCGTATGCCATGATCTCACCCACCAATGCTGACACAGCTTGGATGAAGGTCAGAATACCAGCCAGAGGACGCCGCTCCTGCCGCTCAAAAAAGAAACATCATTCAGCAGTCACAGCGTTGGAATTGGGAAAATCTCTTCAATTTGTTAGCTCTCCATTTTTTTAACTCTGCCATGGCCGGTCCTAAGCCCGTGCTGTGAAAAGAGGAAGGTTGGGTGCTGGGACAGTAAACCAGCCCTGTAAAAAAAAGCGCCGCTATGTTTCGAGTGAAAGGAAGACGTTCACTGCACCTGGGACTGGACAAGTGTGGCTAGCAGAAGGTTTAACAGGGTAACATGGGAACGAGACTTATCATGATATGATATAGTATATATAGTTATATACGCCTATAGTTTACCGTACGCCATGATCTCACCCACCAATGCTGACACAGCTTGGATGAAGGTCAGAATACCAGCCAGAGGACGCCGCTCCTGCCGCTCAAAAAAGAAACATCATTCAGCAGTCACAGCGTTGGAATTGGGAAAATATCTTCAATTTGTTAGCTCTCCATTTTTTTAACTCTGCCATGGCCGGTCCTAAGCCCGTGCTGCGAAAAGAGGAAGGTTGGGTGCTGGGACAGTAAACCAGCCCTGTAAAAAAAAAGTGCCGCTATGTTTCGAGTGAAAGGAAGACGTTCACTGCACCTGGGACTGGACAAGTGTGGCTAGCAGAAGGTTTAACAGGGTAACATGGGAACGAGACTTATCATGATATGATATAGTATATATAGTTATATACGCCTATAGTTTACCGTACGCCATGATCTCACCCACCAATGCTGACACAGCTTGGATGAAGGTCAGAATACCAGCCAGAGGACGCCGCTCCTGCCGCTCAAAAAAGAAACATCATTCAGCAGTCACAGCGTTGGAATTGGGAAATTATCTTCAATTTGTTAGCTCTCCATTTTTTTAACTCTGCCATGGCCGGTCCTAAGCCCGTGCTGCGAAAAGAGGAAGGTTGGGTGCTGGGACAGTAAACCAGCCCTGTAAAAAAAAGTGCTGCTATGTTTCGAGTGAAAGGAGACGTTCACTGCACCTGGGACTGGACAAGTGTGGCTAGCAGAAGGTTTAACAGGGTAACATGGGAACGAGACTTATCATGATATGATATAGTATATATAGTTATATACGCCTATAGTTTACCGTACGCCATGATCTCACCCACCAATGCTGACACAGCTTGGATGAAGGTCAGAATACCAGCCAGAGGACGCCGCTCCTGCCGCTCAAAAAAGAAACATCATTCAGCAGTCACAGCGTTGGAATTGGGAAAATATCTTCAATTTGTTAGCTCTCCATTTTTTTAACTCTGCCATGGCCGGTCCTAAGCCCGTGCTGCGAAAAGAGGAAGGTTGGGTGCTGGGACAGTAAACCAGCCTTGTAAAAAAAAAGTGCCGCTATGTTTCGAGTGAAAGGAAGACGTTCACTGCACCTGGGACTGGACAAGTGTGGCTAGCAGAAGGTTTAACAGGGTAACATGGGAACGAGACTTATCATGATATGATATAGTATATATAGTTATATACGCCTATAGTTTACCGTACGCCATGATCTCACCCACCAATGCTGACACAGCTTGGATGAAGGTCAGAATACCAGCCAGAGGACGCCGCTCCTGCCGCTCAAAAAAGAAACATCATTCAGCAGTCACAGCATTGGAATTGGGAAAATATCTTCAATTTGTTAGCTCTCCATTTTTTTAACTCTGCCATGGCCGGTCCTAAGCCCGTGCTGCGAAAAGAGGAAGGTTGGGTGCTGGGACAGTAAACCAGCCCTGTAAAAAAAAAGTGCCGCTATGTTTCGAGTGAAAGGAAGACGTTCACTGCACCTGGGACTGGACAAGTGTGGCTAGCAGAAGGTTTAACAGGGTAACATGGGAACGAGACTTATCATGATATGATATAGTATATATAGTTATATACGCCTATAGTTTACCGTACGCCATGATCTCACCCACCAATGCTGACACAGCTTGGATGAAGGTCAGAATACCAGCCAGAGGACGCCGCTCCTGCCGCTCAAAAAAGAAACATCATTCAGCAGTCACAGCGTTGGAATTGGGAAAATATCTTCAATTTGTTAGCTCTCCATTTTTTTAACTCTGCCATGGCCGGTCCTAAGCCCGTGCTGCGAAAAGAGGAAGGTTGGGTGCTGGGACAGTAAACCAGCCCTGTAAAAAAAAGTGTCGCTATGTTTCGAGTGAAAGGAAGACGTTCACTGCACCTGGGACTGGACAAGTGTGGCTAGCAGAAGGTTTAACAGGGTAACATGGGAACGAGACTTATCATGATATGATATAGTATATATAGTTATATACGCCTATAGTTTACCGTACGCCATGATCTCACCCACCAATGCTGACACAGCTTGGATGAAGGTCAGAATACCAGCCAGAGGACGCCGCTCCTGCCGCTCAAAAAAGAAACATCATTCAGCAGTCACAGCGTTGGAATTGGGAAAATATCTTCAATTTGTTAGCTCTCCATTTTTTTAACTCTGCCATGGCCGGTCCTAAGCCCGTGCTGCGAAAAGAGGAAGGTTGGGTGCTGGGACAGTAAACCAGCCCTGTAAAAAAAAAGTGCCGCTATGTTTCGAGTGAAAGGAAGATGTTCACTGCACCTGGGACTGGACAAGTGTGGCTAGCAGAAGGTTTAACAGGGTAACATGGGAACGAGACTTATCATGATATGATATAGTATATATAGTTATATACGCCTATAGTTTACCTTACGCCATGATCTCACCCACCAATGCTGACACAGCTTGGATGAAGGTCAGAATACCAGCCAGAGGACGCCGCTCCTGCCGCTCAAAAAAGAAACATCATTCAGCAGTCACAGCGTTGGAATTGGGAAAATATCTTCAATTTGTTAGCTCTCCATTTTTTTAACTCTGCCATGGCCGGTCCTAAGCCCGTGCTGCGAAAAGAGGAAGGTTGGGTGCTGGGACAGTAAACCAGCCCTGTAAAAAAAAGTGCCGCTATGTTTCGAGTGAAAGGAAGACGTTCACTGCACCTGGGACTGGACAAGTGTGGCTAGCAGAAGGTTTAACAGGGTAACATGGGAACGAGACTTATCATGATATGATATAGTATATATAGTTATATACGCCTATAGTTTACCGTACGCCATGATCTCACCCACCAATGCTGACACAGCTTGGATGAAGGTCAGAATACCAGCCAGAGGACGCCGCTCCTGCCGCTCAAAAAAGAAACATCATTCAGCAGTCACAGCGTTGGAATTGGGAAAATATCTTCAATTTGTTAGCTCTCCATTTTTTTAACTCTGCCATGGCCGGTCCTAAGCCCGTGCTGCGAAAAGAGGAAGGTTGGGTGCTGGGACAGTAAACCAGCCCTGTAAAAAAAAAGTGCCGCTATGTTTCGAGTGAAAGGAAGACGTTCACTGCACCTGGGACTGGACAAGTGTGGCTAGCAGAAGGTTTAACAGGGTAACATGGGAACGAGACTTATCATGATATGATATAGTATATATAGTTATATACGCCTATAGTTTACCTTACGCCATGATCTCACCCACCAATGCTGACACAGCTTGGATGAAGGTCAGAATACCAGCCAGAGGACGCCGCTCCTGCCGCTCAAAAAAGAAACATCATTCAGCAGTCACAGCGTTGGAATTGGGAAAATATCTTCAATTTGTTAGCTCTCCATTTTTTTAACTCTGCCATGGCCGGTCCTAAGCCCGTGCTGCGAAAAGAGGAAGGTTGGGTGCTGGGACAGTAAACCAGCCCTGTAAAAAAAAAGTGCCGCTATGTTTCGAGTGAAAGGAAGACGTTCACTGCACCTGGGACTGGACAAGTGTGGCTAGCAGAAGGTTTAACAGGGTAACATGGGAACGAGACTTATCATGATATGATATAGTATATATAGTTATATACGCCTATAGTTTACCTTACGCCATGATCTCACCCACCAATGCTGACACAGCTTGGATGAAGGTCAGAATACCAGCCAGAGGACGCCGCTCCTGCCGCTCAAAAAAGAAACATCATTCAGCAGTCACAGCGTTGGAATTGGGAAAATATCTTCAATTTGTTAGCTCTCCATTTTTTTAACTCTGCCATGGCCGGTCCTAAGCCCGTGCTGCGAAAAGAGGAAGGTTGGGTGCTGGGACAGTAAACCAGCCCTGTAAAAAAAAGTGCCGCTATGTTTCGAGTGAAAGGAAGACGTTCACTGCACCTGGGACTGGACAAGTGTGGCTAGCAGAAGGTTTAACAGGGTAACATGGGAACGAGACTTATCATGATATGATATAGTATATATAGTTATATACGCCTATAGTTTACCGTACGCCATGATCTCACCCACCAATGCTGACACAGCTTGGATGAAGGTCAGAATACCAGCCAGAGGACGCCGCTCCTGCCGCTCAAAAAAGAAACATCATTCAGCAGTCACAGCGTTGGAATTGGGAAAATATCTTCAATTTGTTAGCTCTCCATTTTTTTAACTCTGCCATGGCCGGTCCTAAGCCCGTGCTGCGAAAAGAGGAAGGTTGGGTGCTGGGACAGTAAACCAGCCCTGTAAAAAAAAAGTGCCGCTATGTTTCGAGTGAAAGGAAGACGTTCACTGCACCTGGGACTGGACAAGTGTGGCTAGCAGAAGGTTTAACAGGGTAACATGGGAACGAGACTTATCATGATATGATATAGTATATATAGTTATATACGCCTATAGTTTACCTTACGCCATGATCTCACCCACCAATGCTGACACAGCTTGGATGAAGGTCAGAATACCAGCCAGAGGACGCCGCTCCTGCCGCTCAAAAAAGAAACATCATTCAGCAGTCACAGCGTTGGAATTGGGAAAATATCTTCAATTTGTTAGCTCTCCATTTTTTTAACTCTGCCATGGCCGGTCCTAAGCCCGTGCTGCGAAAAGAGGAAGGTTGGGTGCTGGGACAGTAAACCAGCCCTGTAAAAAAAGTGCCGCTATGTTTCAAGTGAAAGGAAGACGTTCACTGCACCTGGGACTGGACAAGTGTGGCTAGCAGAAGGTTTAACAGGGTAACATGGGAACGAGACTTATCATGATATGATATAGTATATATAGTTATATACGCCTATAGTTTACCGTACGCCATGATCTCACCCACCAATGCTGACACAGCTTGGATGAAGGTCAGAATACCAGCCAGAGGACGCCGCTCCTGCCGCTCAAAAAAGAAACATCATTCAGCAGTCACAGCGTTGGAATTGGGAAAATATCTTCAATTTGTTAGCTCTCCATTTTTTAACTCTGCCATGGCCGGTCCTAAGCCCGTGCTGCGAAAAGAGGAAGGTTGGGTGCTGGGACAGTAAACCAGCCCTGTAAAAAAAAGTGCCGCTATGTTTCGAGTGAAAGGAAGACGTTCACTGCACCTGGGACTGGACAAGTGTGGCTAGCAGAAGGTTTAACAGGGTAACATGGGAACGAGACTTATCATGATATGATATAGTATATATAGTTATATACGCCTATAGTTTACCGTACGCCATGATCTCACCCACCAATGCTGACACAGCTTGGATGAAGGTCAGAATACCAGCCAGAGGACGCCGCTCCTGCCGCTCAAAAAAGAAACATCATTCAGCAGTCACAGCGTTGGAATTGGGAAAATATCTTCAATTTGTTAGCTCTCCATTTTTTTAACTCTGCCATGGCCGGTCCTAAGCCCGTGCTGCGAAAAGAGGAAGGTTGGGTGCTAGGACAGTAAACCAGCCCTGTAAAAAAAAGTGCCGCTATGTTTTGAGTGAAAGGAAGACGTTCACTGCACCTGGGACTGGACAAGTGTGGCTAGCAGAAGGTTTAACAGGGTAACATGGGAACGAGACTTATCATGATATGATATAGTATATATAGTTATATACGCCTATAGTTTACCGTACGCCATGATCTCACCCACCAATGCTGACACAGCTTGGATGAAGGTCAGAATACCAGCCAGAGGACGCCGCTCCTGCCGCTCAAAAAAGAAACATCATTCAGCAGTCACAGCGTTGGAATTGGGAAAATATCTTCAATTTGTTAGCTCTCCATTTTTTTAATTCTGCCATGGCCGGTCCTAAGCCCGTGCTGCGAAAAGAGGAAGGTTGGGTGCTAGGACAGTAAACCAGCCCTGTAAAAAAAAGTGCCGCTATGTTTTGAGTGAAAGGAAAACGTTCACTGCACCTGGGACTGGACAAGTGTGGCTAGCAGAAGGTTTAACAGGGTAACATGGGAACGAGACTTATCATGATATGATATAGTATATATAGTTATATACGCCTATAGTTTACCGTACGCCATGATCTCACCCACCAATGCTGACACAGCTTGGATGAAGGTCAGAATACCAGCCAGAGGACGCCGCTCCTGCCGCTCAAAAAAGAAACATCATTCAGCAGTCACAGCGTTGGAATTGGGAAAATATCTTCAATTTGTTAGCTCTCCATTTTTTTAATTCTGCCATGGCCGGTCCTAAGCCCGTGCTGCGAAAAGAGGAAGGTTGGGTGCTGGGACAGTAAACCAGCCCTGTAAAAAAAAGTGCCGCTATGTTTCGAGTGAAAGGAAGACGTTCACTGCACCTGGGACTGGACAAGTGTGGCTAGCAGAAGGTTTAACAGGGTAACATGGGAACGAGACTTATCATGATATGATATAGTATATATAGTTATATACGCCTATAGTTTACCGTACGCCATGATCTCACCCACCAATGCTGACACAGCTTGGATGAAGGTCAGAATACCAGCCAGAGGACGCCGCTCCTGCCGCTCAAAAAAGAAACATCATTCAGCAGTCACAGCGTTGGAATTGGGAAAATATCTTCAATTTGTTAGCTCTCCATTTTTTTAACTCTGCCATGGCCGGTCCTAAGCCCGTGCTGCGAAAAGAGGAAGGTTGGGTGCTAGGACAGTAAACCAGCCCTGTAAAAAAAAAGTGCCGCTATGTTTCGAGTGAAAGGAAGACGTTCACTGCACCTGGGACTGGACAAGTGTGGCTAGCAGAAGGTTTAACAGGGTAACATGGGAACGAGACTTATCATGATATGATATAGTATATATAGTTATATACGCCTATAGTTTACCGTATGCCATGATCTCACCCACCAATGCTGACACAGCTTGGATGAAGGTCAGAATACCAGCCAGAGGACGCCGCTCCTGCCGCTCAAAAAAGAAACATCATTCAGCAGTCACAGCGTTGGAATTGGGAAAATCTCTTCAATTTGTTAGCTCTCCATTTTTTTAACTCTGCCATGGCCGGTCCTAAGCCCGTGCTGTGAAAAGAGGAAGGTTGGGTGCTGGGACAGTAAACCAGCCCTGTAAAAAAAAGCGCCGCTATGTTTCGAGTGAAAGGAAGACGTTCACTGCACCTGGGACTGGACAAGTGTGGCTAGCAGAAGGTTTAACAGGGTAACATGGGAACGAGACTTATCATGATATGATATAGTATATATAGTTATATACGCCTATAGTTTACCGTACGTCATGATCTCACCCACCAATGCTGACACAGCTTGGATGAAGGTCAGAATACCAGCCAGAGGACGCCGCTCCTGCCGCTCAAAAAAGAAACATCATTCAGCAGTCACAGCGTTGGAATTGGGAAAATATCTTCAATTTGTTAGCTCTCCATTTTTTTAACTCTGCCATGGCCGGTCCTAAGCCCGTGCTGCGAAAAGAGGAAGGTTGGGTGCTGGGACAGTAAACCAGCCCTGTAAAAAAAAAGTGCCGCTATGTTTCGAGTGAAAGGAAGACGTTCACTGCACCTGGGACTGGACAAGTGTGGCTAGCAGAAGGTTTAACAGGGTAACATGGGAACGAGACTTATCATGATATGATATAGTATATATAGTTATATACGCCTATAGTTTACCGTACGCCATGATCTCACCCACCAATGCTGACACAGCTTGGATGAAGGTCAGAATACCAGCCAGAGGACGCCGCTCCTGCCGCTCAAAAAAGAAACATCATTCAGCAGTCACAGCGTTGGAATTGGGAAATTATCTTCAATTTGTTAGCTCTCCATTTTTTTAACTCTGCCATGGCCGGTCCTAAGCCCGTGCTGCGAAAAGAGGAAGGTTGGGTGCTGGGACAGTAAACCAGCCCTGTAAAAAAAAGTGCTGCTATGTTTCGAGTGAAAGGAGACGTTCACTGCACCTGGGACTGGACAAGTGTGGCTAGCAGAAGGTTTAACAGGGTAACATGGGAACGAGACTTATCATGATATGATATAGTATATATAGTTATATACGCCTATAGTTTACCGTACGCCATGATCTCACCCACCAATGCTGACACAGCTTGGATGAAGGTCAGAATACCAGCCAGAGGACGCCGCTCCTGCCGCTCAAAAAAGAAACATCATTCAGCAGTCACAGCGTTGGAATTGGGAAAATATCTTCAATTTGTTAGCTCTCCATTTTTTTAACTCTGCCATGGCCGGTCCTAAGCCCGTGCTGCGAAAAGAGGAAGGTTGGGTGCTGGGACAGTAAACCAGCCCTGTAAAAAAAAGTGCCGCTATGTTTCGAGTGAAAGGAAGACGTTCACTGCACCTGGGACTGGACAAGTGTGGCTAGCAGAAGGTTTAACAGGGTAACATGGGAACGAGACTTATCATGATATGATATAGTATATATAGTTATATACGCCTATAGTTTACCGTACGCCATGATCTCACCCACCAATGCTGACACAGCTTGGATGAAGGTCAGAATACCAGCCAGAGGACGCCGCTCCTGCCGCTCAAAAAAGAAACATCATTCAGCAGTCACAGCGTTGGAATTGGGAAAATATCTTCAATTTGTTAGCTCTCCATTTTTTTAACTCTGCCATGGCCGGTCCTAAGCCCGTGCTGCGAAAAGAGGAAGGTTGGGTGCTAGGACAGTAAACCAGCCCTGTAAAAAAAAGTGCCGCTATGTTTTGAGTGAAAGGAAGACGTTCACTGCACCTGGGACTGGACAAGTGTGGCTAGCAGAAGGTTTAACAGGGTAACATGGGAACGAGACTTATCATGATATGATATAGTATATATAGTTATATATGCCTATAGTTTACCGTACGCCATGATCTCACCCACCAATGCTGACACAGCTTGGATGAAGGTCAGAATACCAGCCAGAGGACGCCGCTCCTGCCGCTCAAAAAAGAAACATCATTCAGCAGTCACAGCGTTGGAATTGGGAAAATATCTTCAATTTGTTAGCTCTCCATTTTTTTAATTCTGCCATGGCCGGTCCTAAGCCCGTGCTGCGAAAAGAGGAAGGTTGGGTGCTGGGACAGTAAACCAGCCCTGTAAAAAAAAGTGCCGCTATGTTTCGAGTGAAAGGAAGACGTTCACTGCACCTGGGACTGGACAAGTGTGGCTAGCAGAAGGTTTAACAGGGTAACATGGGAACGAGACTTATCATGATATGATATAGTATATATAGTTATATACGCCTATAGTTTACCGTACGCCATGATCTCACCCACCAATGCTGACACAGCTTGGATGAAGGTCAGAATACCAGCCAGAGGACGCCGCTCCTGCCGCTCAAAAAAGAAACATCATTCAGCAGTCACAGCGTTGGAATTGGGAAAATATCTTCAATTTGTTAGCTCTCCATTTTTTTAACTCTGCCATGGCCGGTCCTAAGCCCGTGCTGCGAAAAGAGGAAGGTTGGGTGCTGGGACAGTAAACCAGCCCTGTAAAAAAAAAGTGCCGCTATGTTTCGAGTGAAAGGAAGACGTTCACTGCACCTGGGACTGGACAAGTGTGGCTAGCAGAAGGTTTAACAGGGTAACATGGGAACGAGACTTATCATGATATGATATAGTATATATAGTTATATACGCCTATAGTTTACCGTACGCCATGATCTCACCCACCAATGCTGACACAGCTTGGATGAAGGTCAGAATACCAGCCAGAGGACGCCGCTCCTGCCGCTCAAAAAAGAAACATCATTCAGCAGTCACAGCGTTGGAATTGGGAAAATCTCTTCAATTTGTTAGCTCTCCATTTTTTTAACTCTGCCATGGCCGGTCCTAAGCCCGTGCTGTGAAAAGAGGAAGGTTGGGTGCTGGGACAGTAAACCAGCCCTGTAAAAAAAAAGCGCCGCTATGTTTCGAGTGAAAGGAAGACGTTCACTGCACCTGGGACTGGACAAGTGTGGCTAGCAGAAGGTTTAACAGGGTAACATGGGAACGAGACTTATCATGATATGATATAGTATATATAGTTATATACGCCTATAGTTTACCGTACGCCATGATCTCACCCACCAATGCTGACACAGCTTGGATGAAGGTCAGAATACCAGCCAGAGAACGCCGCTCCTGCCGCTCCTGCCGCTCAAAAAAGAAACATCATTCAGCAGTCACAGCGTTGGAATTGGGAAAATATCTTCAATTTGTTAGCTCTCCATTTTTTTAACTCTGCCATGGCCGGTCCTAAGCCCGTGCTGCGAAAAGAGGAAGGTTGGGTGCTGGGACAGTAAACCAGCCCTGTAAAAAAAAAGTGCCGCTATGTTTCGAGTGAAAGGAAGACGTTCACTGCACCTGGGACTGGACAAGTGTGGCTAGCAGAAGGTTTAACAGGGTAACATGGGAACGAGACTTATCATGATATGATATAGTATATATAGTTATATACGCCTATAGTTTACCGTACGCCATGATCTCACCCACCAATGCTGACACAGCTTGGATGAAGGTCAGAATACCAGCCAGAGGACGCCGCTCCTGCCGCTCAAAAAAGAAACATCATTCAGCAGTCACAGCGTTGGAATTGGGAAAATATCTTCAATTTGTTAGCTCTCCATTTTTTTAACTCTGCCATGGCCGGTCCTAAGCCCGTGCTGCGAAAAGAGGAAGGTTGGGTGCTGGGACAGTAAACCAGCCCTGTAAAAAAAAGTGCCGCTATGTTTCGAGTGAAAGGAAGACGTTCACTGCACCTGGGACTGGACAAGTGTGGCTAGCAGAAGGTTTAACAGGGTAACATGGGAACGAGACTTATCATGATATGATATAGTATATATAGTTATATACGCCTATAGTTTACCGTACGCCATGATCTCACCCACCAATGCTGACACAGCTTGGATGAAGGTCAGAATACCAGCCAGAGAACGCCGCTCCTGCCGCTCAAAAAAGAATCATTATTCAGCAGTCTCAGCGTTGGAATTGGGAAAATATCTTCAATTTGTTAGCTCTCCATTTTTTTAACTCTGCCATGGCTGGTCCTAAGCCCGTGCTGCGAAAAGAGGAAGGTTGGGTGCTGGGACAGTAAACCAGCCCTGTAAAAAAAAGTGCCGCTATGTTTCGAGTGAAAGGAAGACATTCACTACACCTGGGACTGGACAAGTGTGGCTAGCAGAAGGTTTTAACAGGGTAACATGGGAACGAGACTTATCATGATATGATATAGTATATATAGTTATATACGCCTATAGTTTACCGTACGCCATGATCTCACCCACCAATGCTGACACAGCTTGGATGAAGGTCAGAATACCAGCCAGAGGACGTCGCTCCTGCCGCTCAAAAAAGAAACATCATTCAGCAGTCACAGCGTTGGAATTGGGAAAATATCTTCAATTTGTTAGCTCTCCATTTTTTTAACTCTGCCATGGCCGGTCCTAAGCCCGTGCTGCGAAAAGAGGAAGGTTGGGTGCTGGGACAGTAAACCAGCCCTGTAAAAAAAAAGTGCCGCTATGTTTCGAGTGAAAGGAAGACGTTCACTGCACCTGGGACTGGACAAGTGTGGCTAGCAGAAGGTTTAACAGGGTAACATGGGAACGAGACTTATCATGATATGATATAGTATATATAGTTATATACGCCTATAGTTTACCGTACGCCATGATCTCACCCACCAATGCTGACACAGCTTGGATGAAGGTCAGAATACCAGCCAGAGGACGCCGCTCCTGCCGCTCAAAAAAGAAACATCATTCAGCAGTCACAGCGTTGGAATTGGGAAAATATCTTCAATTTGTTAGCTCTCCATTTTTTTAACTCTGCCATGGCCGGTCCTAAGCCCGTGCTGCGAAAAGAGGAAGGTTGGGTGCTGGGATAGTAAACCAGCCCTGTAAAAAAAAGTGCCGCTATGTTTCGAGTGAAAGGAAGACGTTCACTGCACCTGGGACTGGACAAGTGTGGCTAGCAGAAGGTTTAACAGGGTAACATGGGAACGAGACTTATCATGATATGATATAGTATATATAGTTATATACGCCTATAGTTTACCGTACGCCATGATCTCACATACCAATGCTGACACAGCTTGGATGAAGGTCAGAATACCAGCCAGAGGACGCCGCTCCTGCCGCTCAAAAAAGAAACATTATTCAGCAGTCTCAGCGTTGGAATTGGGAAAATATCTTCAATTTGTTAGCTCTCCATTTTTTTAACTCTGCCATGGCCGGTCCTAAGCCCGTGCTGCGAAAAGAGGAAGGTTGGGTGCTGGGACAGTAAACCAGCCCTGTAAAAAAAAGTGCCGCTATGTTTCGAGTGAAAGGAAGACGTTCACTGCACCTGGGACTGGACAAGTGTGGCTAGCTGAAGGTTTTAACAGGGTAACATGGGAACGAGACTTATCATGATATGATATAGTATATATAGTTATATACGCCTATAGTTTACCGTACGCCATGATCTCACCCACCAATGCTGACACAGCTTGGATGAAGGTCAGAATACCAGCCAGAGGACGCCGCTCCTGCCGCTCAAAAAAGAAACATCATTCAGCAGTCACAGCGTTGGAATTGGGAAAATATCTTCAATTTGTTAGCTCTCCATTTTTTTAACTCTGCCATGGCCGGTCCTAAGCCCGTGCTGCGAAAAGAGGAAGGTTGGGTGCTGGGACAGTAAACCAGCCCTGTAAAAAAAAAGTGCCGCTATGTTTCGAGTGAAAGGAAGACGTTCACTGCACCTGGGACAGGACAAGTGTGGCTAGTAGAAGGTTTAACAGGGTAACATGGGAACGAGACTTATCATGATATGATATAGTATATATAGTTATATACGCCTATAGTTTACCGTACGCCATGATCTCACCCACCAATGCTGACACAGCTTGGATGAAGGTCAGAATACCAGCCAGAGGACGCCGCTCCTGCCGCTCAAAAAAGAATCATTATTCAGCAGTCTCAGCGTTGGAATTGGGAAAATATCTTCAATTTGTTAGCTCTCCATTTTTTTAACTCTGCCATGGCCGGTCCTAAGCCCGTGCTGCGAAAAGAGGAAGGTTGGGTGCTGGGACAGTAAACCAGCCCTGTAAAAAAAAAGTGCCGCTATGTTTCGAGTGAAAGGAAGACGTTCACTGCACCTGGGACTGGACAAGTGTGGCTAGTAGAAGGTTTAACAGGGTAACATGGGAACGAGACTTATCATGATATGATATAGTATATATAGTTATATACGCCTATAGTTTACCGTACGCCATGATCTCACCCACCAATGCTGACACAGCTTGGATGAAGGTCAGAATACCAGCCAGAGGACGCCGCTCCTGCCGCTCAAAAAAGAATCATTATTCAGCAGTCTCAGCGTTGGAATTGGGAAAATATCTTCAATTTGTTAGCTCTCCATTTTTTTAACTCTGCCATGGCCGGTCCTAAGCCCGTGCTGCGAAAAGAGGAAGGTTGGGTGCTGGGACAGTAAACCAGCCCTGTAAAAAAAAAGTGCCGCTATGTTTCGAGTGAAAGGAAGACGTTCACTGCACCTGGGACTGGACAAGTGTGGCTAGCAGAAGGTTTAACAGGGTAACATGGGAACGAGACTTATCATGATATGATATAGTATATATAGTTATATACGCCTATAGTTTACCGTACGCCATGATCTCACCCACCAATGCTGACACAGCTTGGATGAAGGTCAGAATACCAGCCAGAGGACGCCGCTCCTGCCGCTCAAAAAAGAAACATCATTCAGCAGTCACAGCGTTGGAATTGGGAAAATATCTTCAATTTGTTAGCTCTCCATTTTTTTAACTCTGCCATGGCCGGTCCTAAGCCCGTGCTGCGAAAAGAGGAAGGTTGGGTGCTGGGACAGTAAACCAGCCCTGTAAAAAAAAAGTGCCGCTATGTTTCGAGTGAAAGGAAGACGTTCACTGCACCTGGGACTGGACAAGTGTGGCTAGCAGAAGGTTTAACAGGGTAACATGGGAACGAGACTTATCATGATATGATATAGTATATATAGTTATATACGCCTATAGTTTACCGTACGCCATGATCTCACCCACCAATGCTGACACAGCTTGGATGAAGGTCAGAATACCAGCCAGAGGACGCCGCTCCTGCCGCTCAAAAAAGAAACATCATTCAGCAGTCACAGCGTTGGAATTGGGAAAATATCTTCAATTTGTTAGCTCTCCATTTTTTTAACTCTGCCATGGCCGGTCCTAAGCCCGTTCTGCGAAAAGAGGAAGGTTGGGTGCTGGGATAGTAAACCAGCCCTGTAAAAAAAAGTGCCGCTATGTTTCGAGTGAAAGGAAGACGTTCACTGCACCTGGGACTGGACAAGTGTGGCTAGCAGAAGGTTTAACAGGGTAACATGGGAACGAGACTTATCATGATATGATATAGTATATATAGTTATATACGCCTATAGTTTACCGTACGCCATGATCTCACATACCAATGCTGACACAGCTTGGATGAAGGTCAGAATACCAGCCAGAGGACGCCGCTCCTGCCGCTCAAAAAAGAAACATCATTCAGCAGTCTCAGCGTTGGAATTGGGAAAATATCTTCAATTTGTTAGCTCTCCATTTTTTTAACTCTGCCATGGCCGGTCCTAAGCCCGTGCTGCGAAAAGAGGAAGGTTGGGTGCTGGGACAGTAAACCAGCCCTGTAAAAAAAAGTGCCGCTATGTTTCGAGTGAAAGGAAGACGTTCACTGCACCTGGGACTGGACAAGTGTGGCTAGCTGAAGGTTTTAACAGGGTAACATGGGAACGAGACTTATCATGATATGATATAGTATATATAGTTATATACGCCTATAGTTTACCGTACGCCATGATCTCACCCACCAATGCTGACACAGCTTGGATGAAGGTCAGAATACCAGCCAGAGGACGCCGCTCCTGCCGCTCAAAAAAGAAACATCATTCAGCAGTCACAGCGTTGGAATTGGGAAAATATCTTCAATTTGTTAGCTCTCCATTTTTTTAACTCTGCCATGGCCGGTCCTAAGCCCGTGCTGCGAAAAGAGGAAGGTTGGGTGCTGGGACAGTAAACCAGCCCTGTAAAAAAAAAGTGCCGCTATGTTTCGAGTGAAAGGAAGACGTTCACTGCACCTGGGACTGGACAAGTGTGGCTAGTAGAAGGTTTAACAGGGTAACATGGGAACGAGACTTATCATGATATGATATAGTATATATAGTTATATACGCCTATAGTTTACCGTACGCCATGATCTCACCCACCAATGCTGACACAGCTTGGATGAAGGTCAGAATACCAGCCAGAGGACGCCGCTCCTGCCGCTCAAAAAAGAATCATTATTCAGCAGTCTCAGCGTTGGAATTGGGAAAATATCTTCAATTTGTTAGCTCTCCATTTTTTTAACTCTGCCATGGCCGGTCCTAAGCCCGTGCTGCGAAAAGAGGAAGGTTGGGTGCTGGGACAGTAAACCAGCCCTGTAAAAAAAAAGTGCCGCTATGTTTCGAGTGAAAGGAAGACGTTCACTGCACCTGGGACTGGACAAGTGTGGCTAGCAGAAGGTTTAACAGGGTAACATGGGAACGAGACTTATCATGATATGATATAGTATATATAGTTATATACGCCTATAGTTTACCGTACGCCATGATCTCACCCACCAATGCTGACACAGCTTGGATGAAGGTCAGAATACCAGCCAGAGGACGCCGCTCCTGCCGCTCAAAAAAGAAACATCATTCAGCAGTCACAGCGTTGGAATTGGGAAAATATCTTCAATTTGTTAGCTCTCCATTTTTTTAACTCTGCCATGGCCGGTCCTAAGCCCGTGCTGCGAAAAGAGGAAGGTTGGGTGCTGGGACAGTAAACCAGCCCTGTAAAAAAAAGTGCCGCTATGTTTCGAGTGAAAGGAAGACGTTCACTGCACCTGGGACTGGACAAGTGTGGCTAGCAGAAGGTTTAACAGGGTAACATGGGAACGAGACTTATCATGATATGATATAGTATATATAGTTATATACGCCTATAGTTTACCGTACGCCATGATCTCACCCACCAATGCTGACACAGCTTGGATGAAGGTCAGAATACCAGCCAGAGGACGCCGCTCCTGCCGCTCAAAAAAGAAACATCATTCAGCAGTCACAGCGTTGGAATTGGGAAAATATCTTCAATTTGTTAGCTCTCCATTTTTTTAACTCTGCCATGGCCGGTCCTAAGCCTGTGCTGCGAAAAGAGGAAGGTTGGGTGCTGGGACAGTAAACCAGCCCTGTAAAAAAAAAGTGCCGCTATGTTTCGAGTGAAAGGAAGACGTTCACTGCACCTGGGACTGGACAAGTGTGGCTAGCAGAAGGTTTAACAGGGTAACATGGGAACGAGACTTATCATGATATGATATAGTATATATAGTTATATACGCCTATAGTTTACCGTACGCCATGATCTCACCCACCAATGCTGACACAGCTTGGATGAAGGTCAGAATACCAGCCAGAGGACGCCGCTCCTGCCGCTCAAAAAAGAAACATCATTCAGCAGTCACAGCGTTGGAATTGGGAAAATATCTTCAATTTGTTAGCTCTCCATTTTTTTAACTCTGCCATGGCCGGTCCTAAGCCCGTGCTGCGAAAAGAGGAAGGTTGGGTGCTGGGACAGTAAACCAGCCCTGTAAAAAAAAAGTGCCGCTATGTTTCGAGTGAAAGGAAGACGTTCACTGCACCTGGGACTGGACAAGTGTGGCTAGCAGAAGGTTTAACAGGGTAACATGGGAACGAGACTTATCATGATATGATATAGTATATATAGTTATATACGCCTATAGTTTACCGTACGCCATGATCTCACCCACCAATGCTGACACAGCTTGGATGAAGGTCAGAATACCAGCCAGAGGACGCCGCTCCTGCCGCTCAAAAAAGAAACATCATTCAGCAGTCACAGCGTTGGAATTGGGAAAATATCTTCAATTTGTTAGCTCTCCATTTTTTTAACTCTGCCATGGCCGGTCCTAAGCCCGTTCTGCGAAAAGAGGAAGGTTGGGTGCTGGGATAGTAAACCAGCCCTGTAAAAAAAAGTGCCGCTATGTTTCGAGTGAAAGGAAGACGTTCACTGCACCTGGGACTGGACAAGTGTGGCTAGCAGAAGGTTTAACAGGGTAACATGGGAACGAGACTTATCATGATATGATATAGTATATATAGTTATATACGCCTATAGTTTACCGTACGCCATGATCTCACATACCAATGCTGACACAGCTTGGATGAAGGTCAGAATACCAGCCAGAGGACGCCGCTCCTGCCGCTCAAAAAAGAAACATTATTCAGCAGTCTCAGCGTTGGAATTGGGAAAATATCTTCAATTTGTTAGCTCTCCATTTTTTTAACTCTGCCATGGCCGGTCCTAAGCCCGTGCTGCGAAAAGAGGAAGGTTGGGTGCTGGGACAGTAAACCAGCCCTGTAAAAAAAAGTGCCGCTATGTTTCGAGTGAAAGGAAGACGTTCACTGCACCTGGGACTGGACAAGTGTGGCTAGCTGAAGGTTTTAACAGGGTAACATGGGAACGAGACTTATCATGATATGATATAGTATATATAGTTATATACGCCTATAGTTTACCGTACGCCATGATCTCACCCACCAATGCTGACACAGCTTGGATGAAGGTCAGAATACCAGCCAGAGGACGCCGCTCCTGCCGCTCAAAAAAGAAACATCATTCAGCAGTCACAGCGTTGGAATTGGGAAAATATCTTCAATTTGTTAGCTCTCCATTTTTTTAACTCTGCCATGGCCGGTCCTAAGCCCGTGCTGCGAAAAGAGGAAGGTTGGGTGCTGGGACAGTAAACCAGCCCTGTAAAAAAAAAGTGCCGCTATGTTTCGAGTGAAAGGAAGACGTTCACTGCACCTGGGACTGGACAAGTGTGGCTAGTAGAAGGTTTAACAGGGTAACATGGGAACGAGACTTATCATGATATGATATAGTATATATAGTTATATACGCCTATAGTTTACCGTACGCCATGATCTCACCCACCAATGCTGACACAGCTTGGATGAAGGTCAGAATACCAGCCAGAGGACGCCGCTCCTGCCGCTCAAAAAAGAATCATTATTCAGCAGTCTCAGCGTTGGAATTGGGAAAATATCTTCAATTTGTTAGCTCTCCATTTTTTTAACTCTGCCATGGCCGGTCCTAAGCCCGTGCTGTGAAAAGAGGAAGGTTGGGTGCTGGGACAGTAAACCAGCCCTGTAAAAAAAAAGTGCCGCTATGTTTCGAGTGAAAGGAAGACGTTCACTGCACCTGGGACTGGACAAGTGTGGCTAGCAGAAGGTTTAACAGGGTAACATGGGAACGAGACTTATCATGATATGATATAGTATATATAGTTATATACGCCTATAGTTTACCGTACGCCATGATCTCACCCACCAATGCTGACACAGCTTGGATGAAGGTCAGAATACCAGCCAGAGGACGCCGCTCCTGCCGCTCAAAAAAGAAACATCATTCAGCAGTCACAGCGTTGGAATTGGGAAAATATCTTCAATTTGTTAGCTCTCCATTTTTTTAACTCTGCCATGGCCGGTCCTAAGCCCGTGCTGCGAAAAGAGGAAGGTTGGGTGCTGGGACAGTAAACCAGCCCTGTAAAAAAAAGTGCCGCTATGTTTCGAGTGAAAGGAAGACGTTCACTGCACCTGGGACTGGACAAGTGTGGCTAGCAGAAGGTTTAACAGGGTAACATGGGAACGAGACTTATCATGATATGATATAGTATATATAGTTATATACGCCTATAGTTTACCGTACGCCATGATCTCACCCACCAATGCTGACACAGCTTGGATGAAGGTCAGAATACCAGCCAGAGGACGCCGCTCCTGCCGCTCAAAAAAGAAACATCATTCAGCAGTCACAGCGTTGGAATTGGGAAAATATCTTCAATTTGTTAGCTCTCCATTTTTTTAACTCTGCCATGGCCGGTCCTAAGCCCGTGCTGCGAAAAGAGGAAGGTTGGGTGCTGGGACAGTAAACCAGCCCTGTAAAAAAGTGCCGCTATGTTTCGAGTGAAAGGAAGACGTTCACTGCACCTGGGACTGGACAAGTGTGGCTAGCAGAAGGTTTAACAGGGTAACATGGGAACGAGACTTATCATGATATGATATAGTATATATAGTTATATACGCCTATAGTTTACCGTACGCCATGATCTCACCCACCAATGCTGACACAGCTTGGATGAAGGTCAGAATACCAGCCAGAGGACGCCGCTCCTGCCGCTCAAAAAAGAAACATCATTCAGCAGTCACAGCGTTGGAATTGGGAAAATATCTTCAATTTGTTAGCTCTCCATTTTTTTAACTCTGCCATGGCCGGTCCTAAGCCCGTTCTGCGAAAAGAGGAAGGTTGGGTGCTGGGATAGTAAACCAGCCCTGTAAAAAAAAGTGCCGCTATGTTTCGAGTGAAAGGAAGACGTTCACTGCACCTGGGACTGGACAAGTGTGGCTAGCAGAAGGTTTAACAGGGTAACATGGGAACGAGACTTATCATGATATGATATAGTATATATAGTTATATACGCCTATAGTTTACCGTACGCCATGATCTCACATACCAATGCTGACACAGCTTGGATGAAGGTCAGAATACCAGCCAGAGGACGCCGCTCCTGCCGCTCAAAAAAGAAACATTATTCAGCAGTCTCAGCGTTGGAATTGGGAAAATATCTTCAATTTGTTAGCTCTCCATTTTTTTAACTCTGCCATGGCCGGTCCTAAGCCCGTGCTGCGAAAAGAGGAAGGTTGGGTGCTGGGACAGTAAACCAGCCCTGTAAAAAAAAGTGCCGCTATGTTTCGAGTGAAAGGAAGACGTTCACTGCACCTGGGACTGGACAAGTGTGGCTAGCTGAAGGTTTTAACAGGGTAACATGGGAACGAGACTTATCATGATATGATATAGTATATATAGTTATATACGCCTATAGTTTACCGTACGCCATGATCTCACCCACCAATGCTGACACAGCTTGGATGAAGGTCAGAATACCAGCCAGAGGACGCCGCTCCTGCCGCTCAAAAAAGAAACATCATTCAGCAGTCACAGCGTTGGAATTGGGAAAATATCTTCAATTTGTTAGCTCTCCATTTTTTTAACTCTGCCATGGCCGGTCCTAAGCCCGTGCTGCGAAAAGAGGAAGGTTGGGTGCTGGGACAGTAAACCAGCCCTGTAAAAAAAAAGTGCCGCTATGTTTCGAGTGAAAGGAAGACGTTCACTGCACCTGGGACTGGACAAGTGTGGCTAGTAGAAGGTTTAACAGGGTAACATGGGAACGAGACTTATCATGATATGATATAGTATATATAGTTATATACGCCTATAGTTTACCGTACGCCATGATCTCACCCACCAATGCTGACACAGCTTGGATGAAGGTCAGAATACCAGCCAGAGGACGCCGCTCCTGCCGCTCAAAAAAGAATCATTATTCAGCAGTCTCAGCGTTGGAATTGGGAAAATATCTTCAATTTGTTAGCTCTCCATTTTTTTAACTCTGCCATGGCCGGTCCTAAGCCCGTGCTGCGAAAAGAGGAAGGTTGGGTGCTGGGACAGTAAACCAGCCCTGTAAAAAAAAAGTGCCGCTATGTTTCGAGTGAAAGGAAGACGTTCACTGCACCTGGGACTGGACAAGTGTGGCTAGCAGAAGGTTTAACAGGGTAACATGGGAACGAGACTTATCATGATATGATATAGTATATATAGTTATATACGCCTATAGTTTACCGTACGCCATGATCTCACCCACCAATGCTGACACAGCTTGGATGAAGGTCAGAATACCAGCCAGAGGACGCCGCTCCTGCCGCTCAAAAAAGAAACATCATTCAGCAGTCACAGCGTTGGAATTGGGAAAATATCTTCAATTTGTTAGCTCTCCATTTTTTTAACTCTGCCATGGCCGGTCCTAAGCCCGTGCTGCGAAAAGAGGAAGGTTGGGTGCTGGGACAGTAAACCAGCCCTGTAAAAAAAGTGCCGCTATGTTTCGAGTGAAAGGAAGACGTTCACTGCACCTGGGACTGGACAAGTGTGGCTAGCAGAAGGTTTAACAGGGTAACATGGGAACGAGACTTATCATGATATGATATAGTATATATAGTTATATACGCCTATAGTTTACCGTACGCCATGATCTCACCCACCAATGCTGACACAGCTTGGATGAAGGTCAGAATACCAGCCAGAGGACGCCGCTCCTGCCGCTCAAAAAAGAAACATCATTCAGCAGTCACAGCGTTGGAATTGGGAAAATATCTTCAATTTGTTAGCTCTCCATTTTTTTAACTCTGCCATGGCCGGTCCTAAGCCCGTGCTGCGAAAAGAGGAAGGTTGGGTGCTGGGACAGTAAACCAGCCCTGTAAAAAAAAGTGCCGCTATGTTTCGAGTGAAAGGAAGACGTTCACTGCACCTGGGACTGGACAAGTGTGGCTAGCAGAAGGTTTAACAGGGTAACATGGGAACGAGACTTATCATGATATGATATAGTATATATAGTTATATACGCCTATAGTTTACCGTACGCCATGATCTCACCCACCAATGCTGACACAGCTTGGATGAAGGTCAGAATACCAGCCAGAGGACGCCGCTCCTGCCGCTCAAAAAAGAAACATCATTCAGCAGTCACAGCGTTGGAATTGGGAAAATATCTTCAATTTGTTAGCTCTCCATTTTTTTAACTCTGCCATGGCCGGTCCTAAGCCCGTGCTGCGAAAAGAGGAAGGTTGGGTGCTGGGACAGTAAACCAGCCCTGTAAAAAAAAGTGCCGCTATGTTTCGAGTGAAAGGAAGACGTTCACTGCACCTGGGACTGGACAAGTGTGGCTAGCAGAAGGTTTAACAGGGTAACATGGGAACGAGACTTATCATGATATGATATAGTATATATAGTTATATACGCCTATAGTTTACCGTACGCCATGATCTCACCCACCAATGCTGACACAGCTTGGATGAAGGTCAGAATACCAGCCAGAGGACGCCGCTCCTGCCGCTCAAAAAAGAAACATCATTCAGCAGTCACAGCGTTGGAATTGGGAAAATATCTTCAATTTGTTAGCTCTCCATTTTTTTAACTCTGCCATGGCCGGTCCTAAGCCCGTGCTGCGAAAAGAGGAAGGTTGGGTGCTGGGACAGTAAACCAGCCCTGTAAAAAAGTGCCGCTATGTTTCGAGTGAAAGGAAGACGTTCACTGCACCTGGGACTGGACAAGTGTGGCTAGCAGAAGGTTTAACAGGGTAACATGGGAACGAGACTTATCATGATATGATATAGTATATATAGTTATATACGCCTATAGTTTACCGTACGCCATGATCTCACCCACCAATGCTGACACAGCTTGGATGAAGGTCAGAATACCAGCCAGAGGACGCCGCTCCTGCCGCTCAAAAAAGAAACATCATTCAGCAGTCACAGCGTTGGAATTGGGAAAATATCTTCAATTTGTTAGCTCTCCATTTTTTTAACTCTGCCATGGCCGGTCCTAAGCCCGTGCTGCGAAAAGAGGAAGGTTGGGTGCTGGGACAGTAAACCAGCCCTGTAAAAAAAAGTGCCGCTATGTTTCGAGTGAAAGGAAGACGTTCACTGCACCTGGGACTGGACAAGTGTGGCTAGCAGAAGGTTTAACAGGGTAACATGGGAACGAGACTTATCATGATATGATATAGTATATATAGTTATATACGCCTATAGTTTACCGTACGCCATGATCTCACATACCAATGCTGACACAGCTTGGATGAAGGTCAGAATACCAGCCAGAGGACGCCGCTCCTGCCGCTCAAAAAAGAAACATTATTCAGCAGTCTCAGCGTTGGAATTGGGAAAATATCTTCAATTTGTTAGCTCTCCATTTTTTTAACTCTGCCATGGCCGGTCCTAAGCCCGTGCTGCGAAAAGAGGAAGGTTGGGTGCTGGGACAGTAAACCAGCCCTGTAAAAAAAAAGTGCCGCTATGTTTCGAGTGAAAGGAAGACGTTCACTGCACCTGGGACTGGACAAGTGTGGCTAGCAGAAGGTTTAACAGGGTAACATGGGAACGAGACTTATCATGATATGATATAGTATATATAGTTATATACGCCTATAGTTTACCGTACGCCATGATCTCACCCACCAATGCTGACACAGCTTGGATGAAGGTCAGAATACCAGCCAGAGGACGCCGCTCCTGCCGCTCAAAAAAGAAACATCATTCAGCAGTCACAGCGTTGGAATTGGGAAAATATCTTCAATTTGTTAGCTCTCCATTTTTTTAACTCTGCCATGGCCGGTCCTAAGCCCGTGCTGCGAAAAGAGGAAGGTTGGGTGCTGGGACAGTAAACCAGCCCTGTAAAAAAAAAGTGCCGCTATGTTTCGAGTGAAAGGAAGACGTTCACTGCACCTGGGACTGGACAAGTGTGGCTAGCAGAAGGTTTAACAGGGTAACATGGGAACGAGACTTATCATGATATGATATAGTATATATAGTTATATACGCCTATAGTTTACCGTACGCCATGATCTCACCCACCAATGCTGACACAGCTTGGATGAAGGTCAGAATACCAGCCAGAGGACGCCGCTCCTGCCGCTCAAAAAAGAAACATCATTCAGCAGTCACAGCGTTGGAATTGGGAAAATATCTTCAATTTGTTAGCTCTCCATTTTTTTAACTCTGCCATGGCCGGTCCTAAGCCCGTGCTGCGAAAAGAGGAAGGTTGGGTGCTGGGACAGTAAACCAGCCCTGTAAAAAAAAGTGCCGCTATGTTTCGAGTGAAAGGAAGACGTTCACTGCACCTGGGACTGGACAAGTGTGGCTAGCAGAAGGTTTAACAGGGTAACATGGGAACGAGACTTATCATGATATGATATAGTATATATAGTTATATACGCCTATAGTTTACCGTACGCCATGATCTCACCCACCAATGCTGACACAGCTTGGATGAAGGTCAGAATACCAGCCAGAGGACGCCGCTCCTGCCGCTCAAAAAAGAATCATTATTCAGCAGTCTCAGCGTTGGAATTGGGAAAATATCTTCAATTTGTTAGCTCTCCATTTTTTTAACTCTGCCATGGCTGGTCCTAAGCCCGTGCTGCGAAAAGAGGAAGGTTGGGTGCTGGGACAGTAAACCAGCCCTGTAAAAAAAAGTGCCGCTATGTTTCGAGTGAAAGGAAGACGTTCACTGCACCTGGGACTGGACAAGTGTGGCTAGCAGAAGGTTTAACAGGGTAACATGGGAACGAGACTTATCATGATATGATATAGTATATATAGTTATATACGCCTATAGTTTACCGTACGCCATGATCTCACCCACCAATGCTGACACAGCTTGGATGAAGGTCAGAATACCAGCCAGAGGACGCCGCTCCTGCCGCTCAAAAAAGAAACATCATTCAGCAGTCACAGCGTTGGAATTGGGAAAATATCTTCAATTTGTTAGCTCTCCATTTTTTTAACTCTGCCATGGCCGGTCCTAAGCCCGTGCTGCGAAAAGAGGAAGGTTGGGTGCTGGGACAGTAAACCAGCCCTGTAAAAAAGTGCCGCTATGTTTCGAGTGAAAGGAAGACGTTCACTGCACCTGGGACTGGACAAGTGTGGCTAGCAGAAGGTTTAACAGGGTAACATGGGAACGAGACTTATCATGATATGATATAGTATATATAGTTATATACGCCTATAGTTTACCGTACGCCATGATCTCACCCACCAATGCTGACACAGCTTGGATGAAGGTCAGAATACCAGCCAGAGGACGCCGCTCCTGCCGCTCAAAAAAGAAACAACATTCAGCAGTCACAGCGTTGGAATTGGGAAAATATCTTCAATTTGTTAGCTCTCCATTTTTTTAACTCTGCCATGGCCGGTCCTAAGCCCGTGCTGCGAAAAGAGGAAGGTTGGGTGCTGGGACAGTAAACCAGCCCTGTAAAAAAAAGTGCCGCTATGTTTCGAGTGAAAGGAAGACGTTCACTGCACCTGGGACTGGACAAGTGTGGCTAGCAGAAGGTTTAACAGGGTAACATGGGAACGAGACTTATCATGATATGATATAGTATATATAGTTATATACGCCTATAGTTTACCGTACGCCATGATCTCACCCACCAATGCTGACACAGCTTGGATGAAGGTCAGAATACCAGCCAGAGGACGCCGCTCCTGCCGCTCAAAAAAGAAACATTATTCAGCAGTCTCAGCGTTGGAATTGGGAAAATATCTTCAATTTGTTAGCTCTCCATTTTTTTAACTCTGCCATGGCCGGTCCTAAGCCCGTGCTGCGAAAAGAGGAAGGTTGGGTGCTGGGACAGTAAACCAGCCCTGTAAAAAAAAGTGCCGCTATGTTTCGAGTGAAAGGAAGACGTTCACTGCACCTGGCACTGGACAAGTGTGGCTAGCTGAAGGATTTAACAGGGTAACATGGGAACGAGACTTATCATGATATGATATAGTATATATAGTTATATACGCCTATAGTTTACCGTACGCCATGATCTCACCCACCAATGCTGACACAGCTTGGATGAAGGTCAGAATACCAGCCAGAGGACGCCGCTCCTGCCGCTCAAAAAAGAAACATCATTCAGCAGTCACAGCGTTGGAATTGGGAAAATATCTTCAATTTGTTAGCTCTCCATTTTTTTAACTCTGCCATGGCCGGTCCTAAGCCCGTGCTGCGAAAAGAGGAAGGTTGGGTGCTGGGACAGTAAACCAGCCCTGTAAAAAAAAAGTGCCGCTATGTTTCGAGTGAAAGGAAGACGTTCACTGCACCTGGGACTGGACAAGTGTGGCTAGTAGAAGGTTTAACAGGGTAACATGGGAACGAGACTTATCATGATATGATATAGTATATATAGTTATATACGCCTATAGTTTACCGTACGCCATGATCTCACCCACCAATGCTGACACAGCTTGGATGAAGGTCAGAATACCAGCCAGAGGACGCCGCTCCTGCCGCTCAAAAAAGAATCATTATTCAGCAGTCTCAGCGTTGGAATTGGGAAAATATCTTCAATTTGTTAGCTCTCCATTTTTTTAACTCTGCCATGGCCGGTCCTAAGCCCGTGCTGCGAAAAGAGGAAGGTTGGGTGCTGGGACAGTAAACCAGCCCTGTAAAAAAAAAGTGCCGCTATGTTTCGAGTGAAAGGAAGACGTTCACTGCACCTGGGACTGGACAAGTGTGGCTAGCAGAAGGTTTAACAGGGTAACATGGGAACGAGACTTATCATGATATGATATAGTATATATAGTTATATACGCCTATAGTTTACCGTACGCCATGATCTCACCCACCAATGCTGACACAGCTTGGATGAAGGTCAGAATACCAGCCAGAGGACGCCGCTCCTGCCGCTCAAAAAAGAAACATCATTCAGCAGTCACAGCGTTGGAATTGGGAAAATATCTTCAATTTGTTAGCTCTCCATTTTTTTAACTCTGCCATGGCCGGTCCTAAGCCCGTGCTGCGAAAAGAGGAAGGTTGGGTGCTGGGACAGTAAACCAGCCCTGTAAAAAAAAAGTGCCGCTATGTTTCGAGTGAAAGGAAGACGTTCACTGCACCTGGGACTGGACAAGTGTGGCTAGCAGAAGGTTTAACAGGGTAACATGGGAACGAGACTTATCATGATATGATATAGTATATATAGTTATATACGCCTATAGTTTACCGTACGCCATGATCTCACCCACCAATGCTGACACAGCTTGGATGAAGGTCAGAATACCAGCCAGAGGACGCCGCTCCTGCCGCTCAAAAAAGAAACATCATTCAGCAGTCACAGCGTTGGAATTGGGAAAATATCTTCAATTTGTTAGCTCTCCATTTTTTTTAACTCTGCCATGGCCGGTCCTAAGCCCGTGCTGCGAAAAGAGGAAGGTTGGGTGCTGGGACAGTAAACCAGCCCTGTAAAAAAAAGTGCCGCTATGTTTCGAGTGAAAGGAAGACGTTCACTGCACCTGGGACTGGACAAGTGTGGCTAGCAGAAGGTTTAACAGGGTAACATGGGAACGAGACTTATCATGATATGATATAGTATATATAGTTATATACGCCTATAGTTTACCGTACGCCATGATCTCACCCACCAATGCTGACACAGCTTGGATGAAGGTCAGAATACCAGCCAGAGGACGCCGCTCCTGCCGCTCAAAAAAGAATCATTATTCAGCAGTCTCAGCGTTGGAATTGGGAAAATATCTTCAATTTGTTAGCTCTCCATTTTTTTAACTCTGCCATGGCTGGTCCTAAGCCCGTGCTGCGAAAAGAGGAAGGTTGGGTGCTGGGACAGTAAACCAGCCCTGTAAAAAAAAGTGCCGCTATGTTTCGAGTGAAAGGAAGACGTTCACTGCACCTGGGACTGGACAAGTGTGGCTAGCAGAAGGTTTTAACAGGGTAACATGGGAACGAGACTTATCATGATATGATATAGTATATATAGTTATATACGCCTATAGTTTACCGTACGCCATGATCTCACCCACCAATGCTGACACAGCTTGGATGAAGGTCAGAATACCAGCCAGAGGACGTCGCTCCTGCCGCTCAAAAAAGAAACATCATTCAGCAGTCACAGCGTTGGAATTGGGAAAATATCTTCAATTTGTTAGCTCTCCATTTTTTTAACTCTGCCATGGCCGGTCCTAAGCCCGTGCTGCGAAAAGAGGAAGGTTGGGTGCTGGGACAGTAAACCAGCCCTGTAAAAAAAAAGTGCCGCTATGTTTCGAGTGAAAGGAAGACGTTCACTGCACCTGGGACTGGACAAGTGTGGCTAGCAGAAGGTTTAACAGGGTAACATGGGAACGAGACTTATCATGATATGATATAGTATATATAGTTATATACGCCTATAGTTTACCGTACGCCATGATCTCACCCACCAATGCTGACACAGCTTGGATGAAGGTCAGAATACCAGCCAGAGGACGCCGCTCCTGCCGCTCAAAAAAGAAACATCATTCAGCAGTCACAGCGTTGGAATTGGGAAAATATCTTCAATTTGTTAGCTCTCCATTTTTTTAACTCTGCCATGGCCGGTCCTAAGCCCGTGCTGCGAAAAGAGGAAGGTTGGGTGCTGGGACAGTAAACCAGCCCTGTAAAAAAAAGTGCCGCTATGTTTCGAGTGAAAGGAAGACGTTCACTGCACCTGGGACTGGACAAGTGTGGCTAGCAGAAGGTTTAACAGGGTAACATGGGAACGAGACTTATCATGATATGATATAGTATATATAGTTATATACGCCTATAGTTTACCGTACGCCATGATCTCACATACCAATGCTGACACAGCTTGGATGAAGGTCAGAATACCAGCCAGAGGACGCCGCTCCTGCCGCTCAAAAAAGAAACATTATTCAGCAGTCTCAGCGTTGGAATTGGGAAAATATCTTCAATTTGTTAGCTCTCCATTTTTTTAACTCTGCCATGGCCGGTCCTAAGCCCGTGCTGCGAAAAGAGGAAGGTTGGGTGCTGGGACAGTAAACCAGCCCTGTAAAAAAAAGTGCCGCTATGTTTCGAGTGAAAGGAAGACGTTCACTGCACCTGGGACTGGACAAGTGTGGCTAGCTGAAGGTTTTAACAGGGTAACATGGGAACGAGACTTATCATGATATGATATAGTATATATAGTTATATACGCCTATAGTTTACCGTACGCCCATGATCTCACCCACCAATGCTGACACAGCTTGGATGAAGGTCAGAATACCAGCCAGAGGACGCCGCTCCTGCCGCTCAAAAAAGAAACATCATTCAGCAGTCACAGCGTTGGAATTGGGAAAATATCTTCAATTTGTTAGCTCTCCATTTTTTTAACTCTGCCATGGCCGGTCCTAAGCCCGTGCTGCGAAAAGAGGAAGGTTGGGTGCTGGGACAGTAAACCAGCCCTGTAAAAAAAAAGTGCCGCTATGTTTCGAGTGAAAGGAAGACGTTCACTGCACCTGGGACTGGACAAGTGTGGCTAGTAGAAGGTTTAACAGGGTAACATGGGAACGAGACTTATCATGATATGATATAGTATATATAGTTATATACGCCTATAGTTTACCGTACGCCATGATCTCACCCACCAATGCTGACACAGCTTGGATGAAGGTCAGAATACCAGCCAGAGGACGCCGCTCCTGCCGCTCAAAAAAGAATCATTATTCAGCAGTCTCAGCGTTGGAATTGGGAAAATATCTTCAATTTGTTAGCTCTCCATTTTTTTAACTCTGCCATGGCCGGTCCTAAGCCCGTGCTGCGAAAAGAGGAAGGTTGGGTGCTGGGACAGTAAACCAGCCCTGTAAAAAAAAAGTGCCGCTATGTTTCGAGTGAAAGGAAGACGTTCACTGCACCTGGGACTGGACAAGTGTGGCTAGCAGAAGGTTTAACAGGGTAACATGGGAACGAGACTTATCATGATATGATATAGTATATATAGTTATATACGCCTATAGTTTACCGTACGCCATGATCTCACCCACCAATGCTGACACAGCTTGGATGAAGGTCAGAATACCAGCCAGAGGACGCCGCTCCTGCCGCTCAAAAAAGAAACATCATTCAGCAGTCACAGCGTTGGAATTGGGAAAATATCTTCAATTTGTTAGCTCTCCATTTTTTTAACTCTGCCATGGCCGGTCCTAAGCCCGTGCTGCGAAAAGAGGAAGGTTGGGTGCTGGGACAGTAAACCAGCCCTGTAAAAAAAAAGTGCCGCTATGTTTCGAGTGAAAGGAAGACGTTCACTGCACCTGGGACTGGACAAGTGTGGCTAGCAGAAGGTTTAACAGGGTAACATGGGAACGAGACTTATCATGATATGATATAGTATATATAGTTATATACGCCTATAGTTTACCGTACGCCATGATCTCACCCACCAATGCTGACACAGCTTGGATGAAGGTCAGAATACCAGCCAGAGGACGCCGCTCCTGCCGCTCAAAAAAGAAACATCATTCAGCAGTCACAGCGTTGGAATTGGGAAAATATCTTCAATTTGTTAGCTCTCCATTTTTTTAACTCTGCCATGGCCGGTCCTAAGCCCGTGCTGCGAAAAGAGGAAGGTTGGGTGCTGGGACAGTAAACCAGCCCTGTAAAAAAAAAAGTGCCGCTATGTTTCGAGTGAAAGGAAGACGTTCACTGCACCTGGGACTGGACAAGTGTGGCTAGTAGAAGGTTTTAACAGGGTAACATGGGAACGAGACTTATCATGATATGATATAGTATATATAGTTATATACGCCTATAGTTTACCGTACGCCATGATCTCACATACCAATGCTGACACAGCTTGGATGAAGGTCAGAATACCAGCCAGAGGACGCCGCTCCTGCCGCTCAAAAAAGAAACATTATTCAGCAGTCTCAGCGTTGGAATTGGGAAAATATCTTCAATTTGTTAGCTCTCCATTTTTTTAACTCTGCCATGGCCGGTCCTAAGCCCGTGCTGCGAAAAGAGGAAGGTTGGGTGCTGGGACAGTAAACCAGCCCTGTAAAAAAAAGTGCCGCTATGTTTCGAGTGAAAGGAAGACGTTCACTGCACCTGGGACTGGACAAGTGTGGCTAGCTGAAGGTTTTAACAGGGTAACATGGGAACGAGACTTATCATGATATGATATAGTATATATAGTTATATACGCCTATAGTTTACCGTACGCCATGATCTCACCCACCAATGCTGACACAGCTTGGATGAAGGTCAGAATACCAGCCAGAGGACGCCGCTCCTGCCGCTCAAAAAAGAAACATCATTCAGCAGTCACAGCGTTGGAATTGGGAAAATATCTTCAATTTGTTAGCTCTCCATTTTTTTAACTCTGCCATGGCCGGTCCTAAGCCCGTGCTGCGAAAAGAGGAAGGTTGGATGCTGGGACAGTAAACCAGCCCTGTAAAAAAAAAGTGCCGCTATGTTTCGAGTGAAAGGAAGACATTCACTGCACCTGGGACTGGACAAGTGTGGCTAGCAGAAGGTTTAACAGGGTAACATGGGAACGAGACTTATCATGATATGATATAGTATATATAGTTA
>NW_028321290.1:0-60566 GCF_062004578.1 Staurois parvus | reverse complement strand
TGTCAGCCTCGCTAGTGACGGTTTCAGTCTGGTGTCAGCCTCTCCTCGTGACGGTGTCCGTCTGGTGTCAGCCTCGCTAGTGACGGGGTCGGTCTGGTGTCAGCCTCGCTAGTGACGGGGTCGGTCTGGTGTCAGCCTCGCCTCGTGACGGTGTCGGTCTGGTGTCAGCCTCGCCTCGTGACGGTGTCGGTCTGGTGTCATCCTCGCTAGTGACGGTGTCGGTCTGGTGTCATCCTCGCCTCGTGACGGTGTCAGTCTGGTGTCAGCCTCGCTAGTGACGGTGTCAGTCTGGTGTCAGCCTCGCTAGTGACGGTGTCAGTCTGGTGTCAGCCTCGCTAGTGACGGTGTCAGTCTGGTGTCAGCCTCTCCTCGTGACGGTGTCAGTCTGGTGTCAGCCTATCCTCGTGACGGTGTCAGTCTGGTGTCAGCCTCGCTAGTGACGGTTTCAGTCTGTTGTCAGCCTCTCCTCGTGACGGTGTCCGTCTGGTGTCAGCCTCTCCTCGTGACGGTGTCAGTCTGGTGTCAGCCTCGCTAGTGACGGGGTCGGTCTGGTGTCAGCCTCTCCTCGTGACGGGGTCGGTCTGGTGTCAGCCTCTCCTCGTGACGGTGTCGGTCTGGTGTCAGCCTCTCCTTGTGCGGGGTCGGTCTGTTGTCAGCCTCTCCTCGTGACGGTGTCCGTCTGGTGTCAGCCTCTCCTCGTGACGGTGTCATTCTGGTGTCAGCCTCGCTAGTGACGGGGTCGGTCTGGTGTCAGCCTCTCCTCGTGACGGGGTCGGTCTGGTGTCAGCCTCTCCTCGTGACGGTGTCGGTCTGGTGTCAGCCTCTCCTCGTGACGGGGTCCGTCTGGTGTCAGCCTCTCCTCGTAACGGGGTCCGTCTGGTGTCAGCCTCGCTAGTGACGGTTTCGGTCTGGTGTCAGCCTCTCCTCGTGACGGTGTCAGTCTGGTGTCAGCCTCGCTAGTGACGGTGTCAGTCTGGTGTCAGCCTCGCTAGTGACGGTGTCAGTCTGGTGTCAGCCTCTCCTCGTGACGGTGTCAGTCTGGTGTCAGCCTCTCCTCGTGACGGTGTCAGTCTGGTGTCAGCCTCGCTAGTGACGGTTTCAGTCTGTTGTCAGCCTCTCCTCGTGACGGTGTCCGTCTGGTGTCAGCCTCTCCTCGTGACGGTGTCAGTCTGGTGTCAGCCTCGCTAGTGACGGGGTCGGTCTGGTGTCAGCCTCTCCTCGTGACGGGGTCGGTCTGGTGTCAGCCTCTCCTCGTGACGGTGTCGGTCTGGTGTCAGCCTCTCCTCGTGACGGGGTCCGTCTGGTGTCAGCCTCTCCTTGTGCGGGGTCGGTCTGGTGTCAGCCTCGCTAGTGACGGTGTCAGTCTGGTGTCAGCCTCTCCTCGTGACGGTGTCAGTCTGGTGTCAGCCTCTCCTCGTGACGGTGTCAGTCTGGTGTCAGCCTCGCTAGTGACGGTTTCAGTCTGGTGTCAGCCTCTCCTCGTGACGGTGTCCGTCAGGTGTCAGCCTCTCCTCGTGACGGTGTCAGTCTGGTGTCAGCCTCGCTAGTGACGGGGTCGGTCTGGTGTCAGCCTCTCCTCGTGACGGGGTCGGTCTGGTGTCAGCCTCTCCTCGTGACGGGGTCGGTCTGGTGTCAGCCTCGCTAGTGACGGTTTCAGTCTGGTGTCAGCCTCTCCTCGTGACGGTGTCAGTCTGGTGTCAGCCTCGCTAGTGACGGTGTCAGTCTGGTGTCAGCCTCGCTAGTGACGGTTTCAGTCTGGTGTCAGCCTCTCCTCGTGACGGTGTCAGTCTGGTGTCAGCCTCGCTAGTGACGGTTTCAGTCTGGTGTCAGCCTCTCCTCGTGACGGTGTCAGTCTGGTGTCAGCCTCTCCTCGTGACGGTGTCAGTCTGGTGTCAGCCTCGCTAGTGACGGTGTCAGTCTGGTGTCAGCCTCGCTAGTGACGGTTTCAGTCTGGTGTCAGCCTCTCCTCGTGACGGTGTCAGTCTGGTGTCAGCCTCGCTAGTGACGGTTTCAGTCTGGTGTCAGCCTCTCCTCGTGACGGTGTCAGTCTGGTGTCAGCCTCTCCTCGTGACGGTGTCAGTCTGGTGTCAGCCTCGCTAGTGACGGTTTCAGTCTGGTGTCAGCCTCTCCTCGTGACGGTGTCAGTCTGGTGTCAGCCTCTCCTCGTGACGGTGTCAGTCTGGTGTCAGCCTCGCTAGTGACGGTTTCAGTCTGGTGTCAGCCTCTCCTCGTGACGGTGTCCGTCTGGTGTCAGCCTCGCTAGTGACGGGGTCGGTCTGGTGTCAGCCTCGCTAGTGACGGGGTCGGTCTGGTGTCAGCCTCGCAAGTGACGGGGTCGGTCTGGTGTCAGCCTCGCCTCGTGACGGTGTCGGTCTGGTGTCAGCCTCGCCTCGTGACGGTGTCGGTCTGGTGTCATCCTCGCTAGTGACGGTGTCGGTCTGGTGTCATCCTCGCCTCGTGACGGGGTCGGTCTGGTGTCAGCCTCGCTAGTGACGGAGTCGGTCTGGTGTCAGCCTCTCCTCGTGACGGTGTCGGTCTGGTGTCAGCCTCTCCTCGTGACGGTGTCGGTCTGGTGTCAGCCTCTCCTCGTGACAGGGTCCGTCTGGTGTCAGCCTCGCTAGTGACGGTTTCGGTCTGGTGTCAGCCTCTCCTCGTGACTTTGTCAGTCTGGTGTCAGCCTCGCTAGTGACGGTGTCAGTCTGGTGTCAGCCTCGCTAGTGACGGTTTCAGTCTGGTGTCAGCCTCTCCTTGTGACGGTGTCCGTCTGGTGTCAGCCTCTCCTCGTGACGGTGTCAGTCTGGTGTCAGCCTCGCTAGTGACGGGGTCGGTCTGGTGTCAGCCTCTCCTCGTGACGGGGTCGGTCTGGTGTCAGCCTCTCCTCGTGACGGTGTCAGTCTGGTGTCAGCCTCTCCTCGTGACGGTGTCAGTCTGGTTTCAGCCTCGCTAGTGACGGGGTCGGTCTGGTGTCAGCCTCTCCTCGTGACGGTGTCGGTCTGGTGTCAGCCTCTCCTCGTGACGGGGTCCGTCTGGTGTCAGCCTCTCCTCGTGACGGGGTCGGTCTGGTGTCAGCCTCTCCTTGTGACGGGGTCGGTCTGGTGTCAGACTCGCTAGTGACGGTTTCAGTCTGGTGTCAGCCTCTCCTCGTGACAGGGTCCGTCTGGTGTCAGCCTCGCTAGTGACGGTTTCAGTCTGTTGTCAGCCTCTCCTCGTGACGGTGTCCGTCTGGTGTCAGCCTCTCCTCGTGACGGTGTCAGTCTGGTGTCAGCCTCGCTAGTGACGGGGTCGGTCTGGTGTCAGCCTCTCCTCGTGACGGGGTCGGTCTGGTGTCAGCCTCTCCTCGTGACGGGGTCGGTCTGGTGTCAGCCTCGCTAGTGACGGTTTCAGTCTGGTGTCAGCCTCTCCTCGTGACGGTGTCAGTCTGGTGTCAGCCTCTCCTCGTGACGGTGTCAGTCTGGTGTCAGCCTCTCCTCGTGACGGTGTCAGTCTGGTGTCAGCCTCGCTAGTGACGGTTTCAGTCTGGTGTCAGCCTCTCCTCGTGACGGTGTCAGTCTGGTGTCAGCCTCTCCTCGTGACGGTGTCAGTCTGGTGTCAGCCTCGCTAGTGACGGTTTCAGTCTGGTGTCAGCCTCTCCTCGTGACGGTGTCCGTCTGGTGTCAGCCTCGCTAGTGACGGGGTCGGTCTGGTGTCAGCCTCTCTAGTGACGGGGTCGGTCTGGTGTCAGCATCGCCTCGTGACGGTGTCGGTCTGGTGTCAGCCTCGCCTCGTGACGGTGTCGGTCTGGTGTCAGCCTCTCCTCGTGACGGTGTCAGTCTGGTGTCAGCCTCGCTAGTGACGGTGTCAGTCTGGTGTCAGCCTCGCTAGTGACGGTTTCAGTCTGGTGTCAGCCTCTCCTCGTGACAGGGTCCGTCTGGTGTCAGCCTCGCTAGTGACGGTTTCGGTCTGGTGTCAGCCTCTCCTCGTGACGGTGTCAGTCTGGTGTCAGCCTCGCTAGTGACGGTGTCAGTCTGGTGTCAGCCTCGCTAGTGACGGTGTCAGTCTGGTGTCAGCCTCTCCTCGTGACGGTGTCAGTCTGGTGTCAGCCTCTCCTCGTGACGGTGTCAGTCTGGTGTCAGCCTCGCTAGTGACGGTTTCAGTCTGGTGTCAGCCTCTCCTCGTGACGGTGTCCGTCTGGTGTCAGCCTCTCCTCGTGACGGTGTCAGTCTGGTGTCAGCCTCGCTAGTGACGGGGTCGGTCTGGTGTCAGCCTCTCCTCGTGACGGGGTCGGTCTGGTGTCAGCCTCTCCTCGTGACGGTGTCGGTCTGGTGTCAGCCTCTCCTCGTGACGGTGTCGGTCTGGTGTCAGCCTCTCCTCGTGACGGGGTCGGTCTGGTGTCAGCCTCGCTAGTGACGGTTTCAGTCTGGTGTCAGCCTCTCCTCGTGACGGTGTCAGTCTGGTGTCAGCCTCGCTAGTGACGGTGTCAGTCTGGTGTCAGCCTCGCTAGTGACGGGGTCGGTCTGGTGTCAGCCTCTCCTCGTGACGGTGTCGGTCTGGTGTCAGCCTCTCCTCGTGACGGTGTCGGTCTGGTGTCAGCCTCTCCTCGTGACAGGGTCCGTCTGGTGTCAGCCTCGCTAGTGACGGTTTCGGTCTGGTGTCAGCCTCTCCTCGTGACGGTGTCAGTCTGGTGTCAGCCTCGCTAGTGACGGTGTCAGTCTGGTGTCAGCCTCGCTAGTGACGGTGTCAGTCTGGTGTCAGCCTCTCCTCGTGACGGTGTCAGTCTGGTGTCAGCCTCTCCTCGTGACGGTGTCAGTCTGGTGTCAGCCTCGCTAGTGACGGTTTCAGTCTGGTGTCAGCCTCTCCTCGTGACGGTGTCAGTCTGGTGTCAGCCTCTCCTCGTGACGGTGTCAGTCTGGTGTCAGCCTCTCTAGTGACGGTTTCAGTCTGGTGTCAGCCTCTCCTCGTGACGGTGTCAGTCTGGTGTCAGCCTCGCTAGTGACGGTTTCAGTCTGGTGTCAGCCTCTCCTCGTGACGGTGTCCGTCTGGTGTCAGCCTCGCTAGTGACGGGGTCGGTCTGGTGTCAGCCTCGCTAGTGACGGGGTCGGTCTGGTGTCAGCCTCTCCTCGTGACGGTGTCATTCTGGTGTCAGCCTCGCTAGTGACGGGGTCGGTCTGGTGTCAGCCTCTCCTCGTGACGGGGTCGGTCTGGTGTCAGCCTCTCCTCGTGACGGGGTCGGTCTGGTGTCAGCCTCGCTAGTGACGGTTTCAGTCTGGTGTCAGCCTCTCCTCGTGACGGTGTCAGTCTGGTGTCAGCCTCTCCTCGTGACGGTGTCAGTCTGGTGTCAGCCTCTCCTCGTGACGGTGTCAGTCTGGTGTCAGCCTCGCTAGTGACGGTTTCAGTCTGGTGTCAGCCTCTCCTCGTGACGGTGTCAGTCTGGTGTCAGCCTCTCCTCGTGACGGTGTCAGTCTGGTGTCAGCCTCGCTAGTGACGGTTTCAGTCTGGTGTCAGCCTCTCCTCGTGACGGTGTCCGTCTGGTGTCAGCCTCGCTAGTGACGGGGTCGGTCTGGTGTCAGCCTCTCTAGTGACGGGGTCGGTCTGGTGTCAGCCTCGCCTCGTGACGGTGTCGGTCTGGTGTCAGCCTCGCCTCGTGACGGTGTCGGTCTGGTGTCAGCCTCTCCTCGTGACGGTGTCAGTCTGGTGTCAGCCTCGCTAGTGACGGTGTCAGTCTGGTGTCAGCCTCGCTAGTGACGGTTTCAGTCTGGTGTCAGCCTCTCCTCGTGACAGGGTCCGTCTGGTGTCAGCCTCGCTAGTGACGGTTTCGGTCTGGTGTCAGCCTCTCCTCGTGACGGTGTCAGTCTGGTGTCAGCCTCGCTAGTGACGGTGTCAGTCTGGTGTCAGCCTCGCTAGTGACGGTGTCAGTCTGGTGTCAGCCTCTCCTCGTGACGGTGTCAGTCTGGTGTCAGCCTCTCCTCGTGACGGTGTCAGTCTGGTGTCAGCCTCGCTAGTGACGGTTTCAGTCTGGTGTCAGCCTCTCCTCGTGACGGTGTCCGTCTGGTGTCAGCCTCTCCTCGTGACGGTGTCAGTCTGGTGTCAGCCTCGCTAGTGACGGGGTCGGTCTGGTGTCAGCCTCTCCTCGTGACGGGGTCGGTCTGGTGTCAGCCTCTCCTCGTGACGGTGTCGGTCTGGTGTCAGCCTCTCCTCGTGACGGTGTCGGTCTGGTGTCAGCCTCTCCTCGTGACGGGGTCGGTCTGGTGTCAGCCTCGCTAGTGACGGTTTCAGTCTGGTGTCAGCCTCTCCTCGTGACGGTGTCAGTCTGGTGTCAGCCTCGCTAGTGACGGTGTCAGTCTGGTGTCAGCCTCGCTAGTGACGGGGTCGGTCTGGTGTCAGCCTCTCCTCGTGACGGTGTCGGTCTGGTGTCAGCCTCTCCTCGTGACGGTGTCGGTCTGGTGTCAGCCTCTCCTCGTGACAGGGTCCGTCTGGTGTCAGCCTCGCTAGTGACGGTTTCGGTCTGGTGTCAGCCTCTCCTCGTGACGGTGTCAGTCTGGTGTCAGCCTCGCTAGTGACGGTGTCAGTCTGGTGTCAGCCTCGCTAGTGACGGTGTCAGTCTGGTGTCAGCCTCTCCTCGTGACGGTGTCAGTCTGGTGTCAGCCTCTCCTCGTGACGGTGTCAGTCTGGTGTCAGCCTCGCTAGTGACGGTTTCAGTCTGGTGTCAGCCTCTCCTCGTGACGGTGTCAGTCTGGTGTCAGCCTCTCCTCGTGACGGTGTCAGTCTGGTGTCAGCCTCTCTAGTGACGGTTTCAGTCTGGTGTCAGCCTCTCCTCGTGACGGTGTCAGTCTGGTGTCAGCCTCGCTAGTGACGGTTTCAGTCTGGTGTCAGCCTCTCCTCGTGACGGTGTCCGTCTGGTGTCAGCCTCGCTAGTGACGGGGTCGGTCTGGTGTCAGCCTCGCTAGTGACGGGGTCGGTCTGGTGTCAGCCTCGCCTCGTGACCGTGTCGGTCTGGTGTCAGCCTCGCCTCGTGACGGTGTCGGTCTGGTGTCATCCTCGCTAGTGACGGTGTCGGTCTGGTGTCATCCTCGCCTCGTGACGGGGTCGGTCTGGTGTCAGCCTCGCTAGTGACGGAGTCGGTCTGGTGTCAGCCTCTCCTCGTGACGGTGTCGGTCTGGTGTCAGCCTCTCCTCGTGACGGTGTTGGTCTGGTGTCAGCCTCTCCTCGTGACAGGGTCCGTCTGGTGTCAGCCTCGCTAGTGACGTTTTCGGTCTGGTGTTAGCCTCTCCTCGTGACGGTGTCAGTCTGGTTTCAGCCTCGCTAGTGACGGTGTCAGTCTGGTGTCAGCCTCGCTAGTGACGGGGTCGGTCTGGTGTCAGCCTCTCCTCGTGACGGGGTCGGTCTGGTGTCAGCCTCTCCTCGTGACGGTGTCGGTCTGGTGTCAGCCTCTCCTCGTGACGGGGTCCGTCTGGTGTCAGCCTCTCCTCGTGACGGGGTCGGTCTCGTGTCAGCCTCTCCTCGTGACGGGGTCGGTCTGGTGTCAGCCTCGCTAGTGACGGTTTCAGTCTGGTGTCAGCCTCTCCTCGTGACGGTGTCAGTCTGGTGTCAGCCTCGCTAGTGACGGTGTCAGTCTGGTGTCAGCCTCGCTAGTGACGGTTTTAGTCTGGTGTCAGCCTCTCCTCGTGACGGTGTCAGTCTGGTGTCAGCCTCGCTAGTGACGGGGTCGGTCTGGTGTCAGCCTCTCCTCGTGACGGGGTCGGTCTGGTGTCAGCCTCTCCTCGTGACGGTGTCGGTCTGGTGTCAGCCTCGCTAGTGACGGTTTCAGTCTGGTGTCAGCCTCTCCTCGTGACGGTGTCCGTCTGGTATCAGCCTCGCTAGTGACGGGGTCGGTCTGGTGTCAGCCTCGCTAGTGACGGTGTCGGTCTGGTGTCAGCCTCGCCTCGTGACGGTGTCGGTCTGGTGTCATCCTCGCTAGTGACGGTGTCGGTCTGGTGTCATCCTCGCCTCGTGACGGGGTCGGTCTGGTGTCAGCCTCGCTAGTGACGGAGTCGGTCTGGTGTCAGCCTCTCCTCGTGACGGTGTCGGTCTGGTGTCAGCCTCTCCTCGTGACGGTGTCGGTCTGGTGTCAGCCTCTCCTCGTGACAGGGTCCGTCTGGTGTCAGCCTCGCTAGTGACGGTTTCGGTCTGGTGTCAGCCTCTCCTCGTGACGGTGTCAGACTGGTGACAGCCTCGCTAGTGACGGTGTCAGTCTGGTGTCAGCCTCGCTAGTGACGGTGTCAGTCTGGTGTCAGCCTCTCCTCGTGACGGTGTCAGTTTGGTGTCAGCCTCTCCTCGTGACGGTGTCAGTCTGGTGTCAGCCTCGCTAGTGACGGTTTCAGTCTGGTGTCAGCCTCTCCTCGTGACGGTGTCCGTCTGGTGTCAGCCTCTCCTCGTGACGGTGTCAGTCTGGTGTCAGCCTCGCTAGTGACGGGGTCGGTCTGGTGTCAGCCTCTCCTCGTGACGGGGTCGGTCTGGTGTCAGCCTTTCCTCGTGACGGTGTCGGTCTGGTGTCAGCCTCTCCTCGTGACGGGGTCCGTCTGGTGTCAGCCTCTCCTCGTGACGGGGTCGGTCTGGTGTCAGCCTCTCCTCGTGACGGGGTCGGTCTGGTGTCAGCCTCGCTAGTGACGGTTTCAGTCTGGTGTCAGCCTCTCCTCGTGACGGTGTCAGTCTGGTGTCAGCCTCGCTAGTGACGGTGTCAGTCTGGTGTCAGCCTCGCTAGTGACGGTTTCAGTCTGGTGTCAGCCTCTCCTCGTGACGGTGTCAGTCTGGTGTCAGCCTCGCTAGTGATGGTTTCAGTCTGGTGTCAGCCTCTCCTCGTGACGGTGTCAGTCTGGTGTCAGCCTCTCCTCGTGACGGTGTCAGTCTGGTGTCAGCCTCGCTAGTGACGGTTTCAGTCTGGTGTCAGCCTCTCCTCGTGACGGTGTCAGTCTGGTGTCAGCCTCTCCTCGTGACGGTGTCAGTCTGGTGTCAGCCTCGCTAGTGACGGTTTCAGTCTGGTGTCAGCCTCTCCTCGTGACGGTGTCCGTCTGGTGTCAGCCTCTCCTCGTGACGGTGTCAGTCTGGTGTCAGCCTCTCCTCGTGACGGGGTCGGTCTGGTGTCAGCCTCTCCTCGTGACGGTGTCGGTCTGGTGTCAGCCTCTCCTCGTGACGGGGTCCGTCTGGTGTCAGCCTCTCCTCGTGACGGGGTCGGTCTGGTGTCAGCCTCTCCTCGTGACGGGGTCGGTCTGGTGTCAGCCTCGCTAGTGACGGTTTCAGTCTGGTGTCAGCCTCTCCTCGTGACGGTGTCAGTCTGGTGTCAGCCTCGCTAGTGACGGTGTCAGTCTGGTGTCAGCCTCGCTAGTGACGGTGTCAGTCTGGTGTCAGCCTCTCCTCGTGACGGTGTCAGTCTGGTGTCAGCCTCTCCTCGTGACGGTGTCAGTCTGGTGTCAGCCTCGCTAGTGACGGTTTCAGTCTGGTGTCAGCCTCTCCTCGTGACGGTGTCAGTCTGGTGTCAGCCTCTCCTCGTGACGGTGTCAGTCTGGTGTCAGCCTCGCTAGTGACGGGGTCGGTCTGGTGTCAGCCTCGCTAGTGACGGGGTCGGTCTGGTGTCAGCCTCGCCTCGTGACGGTGTCGGTCTGGTGTCAGCCTCGCCTCGTGACGGTGTCGGTCTGGTGTCATCCTCGCTAGTGACGGTGTCGGTCTGGTGTCATCCTCGCCTCGTGACGGGGTCGGTCTGGTGTCAGCCTCGCTAGTGACGGAGTCGGTCTGGTGTCAGCCTCTCCTCGTGACGGTGTCGGTCTGGTGTCAGCCTCTCCTCGTGACGGTGTCGGTCTGGTGTCAGCCTCTCCTCGTGACAGGGTCCGTCTGGTGTCAGCCTCGCTAGTGACGGTTTCGGTCTGGTGTCAGCCTCTCCTCGTGACGGTGTCAGTCTGGTGTCAGCCTCGCTAGTGACGGTGTCCGTCTGGTGTCAGCCTCGCTAGTGACGGTGTCAGTCTGGTGTCAGCCTCTCCTCGTGACGGTGTCAGTCTGGTGTCAGCCTCTCCTCGTGACGGTGTCAGTCTGGTGTCAGCCTCGCTAGTGACGGTTTCAGTCTGGTGTCAGCCTCTCCTCGTGACGGTGTCCGTCTGGTGTCAGCCTCTCCTCGTGACGGTGTCAGTCTGGTGTCAGCCTCGCTAATGACGGGGTCGGTCTGGTGTCAGCCTCTCCTCGTGACGGGGTCGGTCTGGTGTCAGCCTCTCCTCGTGACGGTGTCAGTCTGGTGTCAGCCTCTCCTCGTGACGGTGTCAGTCTGGTTTCAGCCTCGCTAGTGATGGGGTCGGTCTGGTGTCAGCCTCTCCTCGTGACGGGGTCGGTCTGGTTTCAGCCTCTCCTCGTGACGGTGTCAGTCTGGTGTCAGCCTCGCTAGTGACGGTTTCAGTCTGGTGTCAGCCTCTCCTCGTGACGGTGTCAGTCTGGTGTCAGCCTCTCCTCGTGACGGTGTCAGTCTGGTGTCAGCCTCGCTAGTGACGGTTTCAGTCTGGTGTCAGCCTCTCCTCGTGACAGGGTCCGTCTGGTGTCAGCCTCGCTAGTGACGGTTTCAGTCTGGTGTCAGCCTCTCCTCATGACGGTGTCCGTCTGGTGTCAGCCTCTCCTCGTGACGGTGTCAGTCTGGTGTCAGCCTCGCTAGTGACGCGGTCGGTCTGGTGTCAGCCTCTCCTCGTGACGGGGTCGGTCTGGTGTCAGCCTCTCCTCGTGACGGTGTCGGTCTGGTGTCAGCCTCTCCTCGTGACGGGGTCCGTCTGGTGTCAGCCTCTCCTTGTGACGGGGTCGGTCTGGTGTCAGCCTCTCCTCGTGACGGGGTCGGTCTGGTGTCAGCCTCGCTAGTGACGGTTTCAGTCTGGTGTCAGCCTCTCCTCGTGACGGTGTCAGTCTGGTGTCAGCCTCGCTAGTGACGGTTTCAGTCTGGTGTCAGCCTCTCCTCGTGACGGTGTCAGTCTGGTGTCAGCCTCGCTAGTGACGGTTTCAGTCTGGTGTCAGCCTCTCCTCGTGACGGTGTCAGTCTGGTGTCATCCTCTCCTCGTGACGGTGTCAGTCTGGTGTCAGCCTCGCTAGTGACGGTTTCAGTCTGGTGTCAGCCTCTCCTCGTGACGGTGTCCGTCTGGTGTCAGCCTCGCTAGTGACGGGGTCGGTCTGGTGTCAGCCTCGCTAGTGACGGGGTCGGTCTGGTGTCAGCCTCGCCTCGTGACGGTGTCGGTCTGGTGTCATCCTCGCTAGTGACGGTGTCGGTCTGGTGTCATCCTCGCCTCGTGACGGGGTCGGTCTGGTGTCAGCCTCTCCTCGTGACGGGGTCCGTCTGGTGTCAGCCTCTCCTCGTGACGGGGTCGGTCTGGTGTCAGCCTCTCCTCGTGACGGGGTCGGTCTGGTGTCAGCCTCGCTAGTGACGGTTTCAGTCTGGTGTCAGCCTCTCCTCGTGACGGTGTCAGTCTGGTGTCAGCCTCGCTAGTGACGGTGTCAGTCTGGTGTCAGCCTCGCTAGTGACGGTTTCAGTCTGGTGTCAGCCTCTCCTCGTGACGGTGTCAGTCTGGTGTCAGCCTCGCTAGTGATGGTTTCAGTCTGGTGTCAGCCTCTCCTCGTGACGGTGTCAGTCTGGTGTCAGCCTCTCCTCGTGACGGTGTCAGTCTGGTGTCAGCCTCGCTAGTGACGGTTTCAGTCTGGTGTCAGCCTCTCCTCGTGACGGTGTCAGTCTGGTGTCAGCCTCTCCTCGTGACGGTGTCAGTCTGGTGTCAGCCTCGCTAGTGACGGTTTCAGTCTGGTGTCAGCCTCTCCTCGTGACGGTGTCCGTCTGGTGTCAGCCTCTCCTCGTGACGGTGTCAGTCTGGTGTCAGCCTCGCTAGTGACGGGGTCGGTCTGGTGTCAGCCTCTCCTCGTGACGGGGTCGGTCTGGTGTCAGCCTCTCCTCGTGACGGTGTCGGTCTGGTGTCAGCCTCTCCTCGTGACGGGGTCCGTCTGGTGTCAGCCTCTCCTCGTGACGGGGTCGGTCTGGTGTCAGCCTCTCCTCGTGACGGGGTCGGTCTGGTGTCAGCCTCGCTAGTGACGGTTTCAGTCTGGTGTCAGCCTCTCCTCGTGACGGTGTCAGTCTGGTGTCAGCCTCGCTAGTGACGGTGTCAGTCTGGTGTCAGCCTCGCTAGTGACGGTGTCAGTCTGGTGTCAGCCTCTCCTCGTGACGGTGTCAGTCTGGTGTCAGCCTCTCCTCGTGACGGTGTCAGTCTGGTGTCAGCCTCGCTAGTGACGGTTTCAGTCTGGTGTCAGCCTCTCCTCGTGACGGTGTCAGTCTGGTGTCAGCCTCTCCTCGTGACGGTGTCAGTCTGGTGTCAGCCTCGCTAGTGACGGGGTCGGTCTGGTGTCAGCCTCGCTAGTGACGGGGTCGGTCTGGTGTCAGCCTCGCCTCGTGACGGTGTCGGTCTGGTGTCAGCCTCGCCTCGTGACGGTGTCGGTCTGGTGTCATCCTCGCTAGTGACGGTGTCGGTCTGGTGTCATCCTCGCCTCGTGACGGGGTCGGTCTGGTGTCAGCCTCGCTAGTGACGGAGTCGGTCTGGTGTCAGCCTCTCCTCGTGACGGTGTCGGTCTGGTGTCAGCCTCTCCTCGTGACGGTGTCGGTCTGGTGTCAGCCTCTCCTCGTGACAGGGTCCGTCTGGTGTCAGCCTCGCTAGTGACGGTTTCGGTCTGGTGTCAGCCTCTCCTCGTGACGGTGTCAGTCTGGTGTCAGCCTCGCTAGTGACGGTGTCCGTCTGGTGTCAGCCTCGCTAGTGACGGTGTCAGTCTGGTGTCAGCCTCTCCTCGTGACGGTGTCAGTCTGGTGTCAGCCTCTCCTCGTGACGGTGTCAGTCTGGTGTCAGCCTCGCTAGTGACGGTTTCAGTCTGGTGTCAGCCTCTCCTCGTGACGGTGTCCGTCTGGTGTCAGCCTCTCCTCGTGACGGTGTCAGTCTGGTGTCAGCCTCGCTAATGACGGGGTCGGTCTGGTGTCAGCCTCTCCTCGTGACGGGGTCGGTCTGGTGTCAGCCTCTCCTCGTGACGGTGTCAGTCTGGTGTCAGCCTCTCCTCGTGACGGTGTCAGTCTGGTTTCAGCCTCGCTAGTGATGGGGTCGGTCTGGTGTCAGCCTCTCCTCGTGACGGGGTCGGTCTGGTTTCAGCCTCTCCTCGTGACGGTGTCAGTCTGGTGTCAGCCTCGCTAGTGACGGTTTCAGTCTGGTGTCAGCCTCTCCTCGTGACGGTGTCAGTCTGGTGTCAGCCTCTCCTCGTGACGGTGTCAGTCTGGTGTCAGCCTCGCTAGTGACGGTTTCAGTCTGGTGTCAGCCTCTCCTCGTGACAGGGTCCGTCTGGTGTCAGCCTCGCTAGTGACGGTTTCAGTCTGGTGTCAGCCTCTCCTCATGACGGTGTCCGTCTGGTGTCAGCCTCTCCTCGTGACGGTGTCAGTCTGGTGTCAGCCTCGCTAGTGACGCGGTCGGTCTGGTGTCAGCCTCTCCTCGTGACGGGGTCGGTCTGGTGTCAGCCTCTCCTCGTGACGGTGTCGGTCTGGTGTCAGCCTCTCCTCGTGACGGGGTCCGTCTGGTGTCAGCCTCTCCTTGTGACGGGGTCGGTCTGGTGTCAGCCTCTCCTCGTGACGGGGTCGGTCTGGTGTCAGCCTCGCTAGTGACGGTTTCAGTCTGGTGTCAGCCTCTCCTCGTGACGGTGTCAGTCTGGTGTCAGCCTCGCTAGTGACGGTTTCAGTCTGGTGTCAGCCTCTCCTCGTGACGGTGTCAGTCTGGTGTCAGCCTCTCCTCGTGACGGTGTCAGTCTGGTGTCAGCCTCGCTAGTGACGGTTTCAGTCTGGTGTCAGCCTCTCCTCGTGACGGTGTCAGTCTGGTGTCATCCTCTCCTCGTGACGGTGTCAGTCTGGTGTCAGCCTCGCTAGTGACGGTTTCAGTCTGGTGTCAGCCTCTCCTCGTGACGGTGTCCGTCTGGTGTCAGCCTCGCTAGTGACGGGGTCGGTCTGGTGTCAGCCTCGCTAGTGACGGGGTCGGTCTGGTGTCAGCCTCGCCTCGTGACGGTGTCGGTCTGGTGTCATCCTCGCTAGTGACGGTGTCGGTCTGGTGTCATCCTCGCCTCGTGACGGGGTCGGTCTGGTGTCAGCCTCGCTAGTGACGGAGTCGGTCTGGTGTCAGCCTCTCCTCGTGACGGTGTCAGTCTGGTGTCAGCCTCTCCTCGTGACGGGGTCCGTCTGGTGTCAGCCTCTCCTCGTGACGGGGTCGGTCTGGTGTCAGCCTCTCCTCGTGACGGGGTCGGTCTGGTGTCAGCCTCGCTAGTGATGGTTTCAGTCTGGTGTCAGCCTCTCCTCGTGACGGTGTCAGTCTGGTTTCAGCCTCGCTAGTGACGGTGTCAGTCTGGTGTCAGCCTCGCTAGTGACGGGGTCGGTCTGGTGTCAGCCTCTCCTCGTGACGGGGTCGGTCTGGTGTCAGCCTCTCCTCGTGACGGTGTCGGTCTGGTGTCAGCCTCTCCTCGTGACGGGGTCCGTCTGGTGTCAGCCTCTCCTCGTGCCGGGGTCGGTCTGGTGTCAGCCTCTCCTCGTGACGGGGTCGGTCTGGTGTCAGCCTCTCCTCATGACGGTGTCCGTCTGGGGTCAGCCTCTCCTCGTGACGGGGTCGGTCTGGTGTCAGCCTCTCCTCGTGCCGGGGTCGGTCTGGTGTCAGCCTCTCCTCGTGACGGTTTCAGTCTGGTGTCAGCCTCTCCTCATGACGGTGTCCGTCTGGTGTCAGCCTCTCCTCGTGACGGGGTCGGTCTGGTGTCAGCCTCTCCTCGTGACGGTGTCGGTCTGGTGTCAGCCTCTCCTCGTGACGGGGTCCGTCTGGTGTCAGCCTCTCCTTGTGACGGGGTCGGTCTGGTGTCAGCCTCTCCTCGTGACGGGGTCGGTCTGGTGTCAGCCTCGCTAGTGACGGTTTCAGTCTGGTGTCAGCCTCTCCTCGTGACGGTGTCAGTCTGGTGTCAGCCTCGCTAGTGACGTTTTCAGTCTGGTGTCAGCCTCTCCTCGTGACGGTGTCAGTCTGGTGTCAGCCTCGCTAGTGACGGGGTCGGTCTGGTGTCAGCCTCTCCTCGTGACGGTGTCAGTCTGGTGTCAGCCTCGCTAGTGACGGTGTCAGTCTGGTGTCAGCCTCGCTAGTGACGGTGTCAGTCTGGTGTCAGCCTCTCCTCGTGACGGTGTCAGTCTGGTGTCAGCCTCGCTAGTGACGGTTTCAGTCTGGTGTCAGCCTCTCCTCGTGACGGTGTCCGTCTGGTGTCAGCCTCTCCTCGTGACGGTGTCAGTCTGGTGTCAGCCTCGCTAGTGACGGGGTCGGTCTGGTGTCAGCCTCTCCTCGTGACGGGGTCAATCTGGTGTCAGCCTCTCCTCGTGACGGGGTCCGTCTGGTGTCAGCCTCTCCTCGTGACGGGGTCGGTCTGGTGTCAGCCTCTCCTCGTGACGGGGTCGGTCTGGTGTCAGCCTCGCTAGTGACAGTTTCAGTCTGGTGTCAGCCTCTCCTCGTGACGGTGTCAGTCTGGTGTCAGCCTCGCTAGTGACGGTGTCAGTCTGGTGTCAGCCTCGCTAGTGACGGTTTCAGTCTGGTGTCAGCCTCTCCTCGTGACGGTGTCAGTCTGGTGTCAGCCTCGCTAGTGACGGTTTCAGTCTGGTGTCAGCCTCTCCTCGTGACGGTGTCAGTCTGGTGTCAGCCTCTCCTCGTGACGGGGTCGGTCTGGTGTAAGCCTCGCTAGTGACGGTTTCAGTCTGGTGTCAGCCTCTCCTCGTGACGGTGTCAGTCTGGTGTCAGCCTCGCTAGTGACGGTGTCAGTCTGGTGTCAGCCTCGCTAGTGACGGTTTCAGTCTGGTGTTAGCCTCTCCTCGTGACGGTGTCAGTCTGGTGTCAGCCTCGCTAGTGACGGGGTCGGTCTGGTGTCAGCCTCTCCTCGTGACGGGGTCGGTCTGGTGTCAGCCTCTCCTCGTGACGGTGTCAGTCTGGTGTCAGCCTCGCTAGTGACGGTTTCAGTCTGGTGTCAGCCTCTCCTCGTGACGGTGTCCGTCTGGTGTCAGCCTCGCTAGTGACGGGGTCGGTCTGGTGTCAGCCTCTCCTCGTGACGGTGTCAGTCTGGTGTCAGCCTCGCTAGTGACGGTGTCAGTCTGGTGTCAGCCTCTCCTCGTGACGGGGTCGGTCTGGTGTCAGCCTCTCCTCGTGACGGGGTCGGTCTGGTGTAAGCCTCGCTAGTGACGGTTTCAGTCTGGTGTCAGCCTCTCCTCGTGACGGTGTCAGTCTGGTGTCAGCCTCGCTAGTGACGGTGTCAGTCTGGTGTCAGCCTCGCTAGTGACGGTTTCAGTCTGGTGTTAGCCTCTCCTCGTGACGGTGTCAGTCTGGTGTCAGCCTCGCTAGTGACGGGGTCGGTCTGGTGTCAGCCTCTCCTCGTGACGGGGTCGGTCTGGTGTCAGCCTCTCCTCGTGACGGTGTCAGTCTGGTGTCAGCCTCGCTAGTGACGGTTTCAGTCTGGTGTCAGCCTCTCCTCGTGACGGTGTCCGTCTGGTGTCAGCCTCGCTAGTGACGGGGTCGGTCTGGTGTCAGCCTCTCCTCGTGACGGTGTCAGTCTGGTGTCAGCCTCGCTAGTGACGGTGTCAGTCTGGTGTCAGCCTCGCTAGTGACGGTTTCAGTCTGGTGTCAGCCTCTCCTCGTGACGGTGTCAGTCTGGTGTCAGCCTCGCTAGTGACGGGGTCGGTCTGGTGTCAGCCTCTCCTCGTGACGGGGTCGGTCTGGTGTCAGCCTCTCCTCGTGACGGTGTCAGTCTGGTGTCAGCCTCGCTAGTGACGGTTTCAGTCTGGTGTCAGCCTCTCCTCGTGACGGTGTCCGTCTGGTGTCAGCCTCGCTAGTGACGGGGTCGGTCTGGTGTCAGCCTCGCTAGTGACTGTGTCGGTCTGGTGTCATCCTCGCCTCGTGACGGGGTCGGTCTGGTGTCAGCCTCGCTAGTGACGGAGTCGGTCTGGTGTCAGCCTCTCCTCGTGACGGTGTCGGTCTGGTGTCAGCCTCTCCTCGTGACGGTGTCGGTCTGGTGTCAGCCTCTCCTCGTAACAGGGTCCGTCTGGTGTCAGCCTCGCTAGTGACGGTTTCGGTCTGGTGTCAGCCTCTCCTCGTGACGGTGTCAGTCTGGTGTCAGCCTCGCTAGTGACGGGGTCGGTCTGGTGTCAGCCTCTCCTCGTGACGGGGTCGGTCTGGTGTCAGCCTCTCCTCGTGACGGTGTCGGTCTGGTGTCAGCCTCTCCTCGTGACGGGGTCCGTCTGGTGTCAGCCTCTCCTCGTGATGGGGTCGGTCTGGTGTCAGCCTCTCCTCGTGACAGGGTCCGTCTGGTGTCAGCCTCGCTAGTGACGGTTTCAGTCTGGTGTCAGCTTCTCCTCGTGACGGTGTCAGTCTGGTGTCAGCCTCGCTAGTGACGGTGTCAGTCTGGTGTCAGCCTCGCTAGTGACGGTTTCAGTCTGGTGTCAGCCTCTCCTCGTGACGGTGTCAGTCTGGTGTCAGCCTCGCTAGTGACGGTTTCAGTCTGGTGTCAGCCTCTCCTCGTGACGGTGTCAGTCTGGTGTCAGCCTCTCCTCGTGACGGTGTCAGTCTGGTGTCAGCCTCGCTAGTGACGGGGTCTGTCTGGTGTCAGCCTCTCCTCGTGACGGTGTCGGTCTGGTGTCAGCCTCTCCTCGTGACGGGGTCGGTCTGGTGTCAGCCTCTCCTCATGACGGGGTCCGTCTGGTGTCAGCCTCTCCTCGTGACGGGGTCGGTCTGGTGTCAGCCTCTCCTCGTGACGGGGTCGGTCTGGTGTAAGCCTCGCTAGTGACGGTTTCAGTCTGGTGTCAGCCTCTCCTCGTGACGGTGTCAGTCTGGTGTCAGCCTCGCTAGTGACGGTGTCAGTCTGGTGTCAGCCTCGCTAGTGACGGTTTCAGTCTGGTGTTAGCCTCTCCTCGTGACGGTGTCAGTCTGGTGTCAGCCTCGCTAGTGACGGGGTCGGTCTGGTGTCAGCCTCTCCTCGTGACGGGGTCGGTCTGGTGTCAGCCTCTCCTCGTGACGGTGTCAGTCTGGTGTCAGCCTCGCTAGTGACGGTTTCAGTCTGGTGTCAGCCTCTCCTCGTGACGGTGTCCGTCTGGTGTCAGCCTCGCTAGTGACGGGGTCGGTCTGGTGTCAGCCTCTCCTCGTGACGGTGTCAGTCTGGTGTCAGCCTCGCTAGTGACGGTGTCAGTCTGGTGTCAGCCTCGCTAGTGACGGTTTCAGTCTGGTGTCAGCCTCTCCTCGTGACGGTGTCAGTCTGGTGTCAGCCTCGCTAGTGACGGGGTCGGTCTGGTGTCAGCCTCTCCTCGTGACGGGGTCGGTCTGGTGTCAGCCTCTCCTCGTGACGGGGTCGGTCTGGTGTCAGCCTCTCCTCGTGACGGTGTCAGTCTGGTGTCAGCCTCGCTAGTGACGGTTTCAGTCTGGTGTCAGCCTCTCCTCGTGACGGTGTCCGTCTGGTGTCAGCCTCGCTAGTGACGGGGTCGGTCTGGTGTCAGCCTCGCTAGTGACGGGGTCGGTCTGGTGTCAGCCTCGCCTCGTGACGGTGTCGGTCTGGTGTCAGCCTCGCCTCGTGACGGTGTCGGTCTGGTGTCATCCTCGCTAGTGACGGTGTCGGTCTGGTGTCATCCTCGCCTCGTGACGGGGTCGGTCTGGTGTCAGCCTCGCTAGTGACGGAGTCGGTCTGGTGTCAGCCTCTCCTCGTGACGGTGTCGGTCTGGTGTCAGCCTCTCCTCGTGACGGTGTCGGTCTGGTGTCAGCCTCTCCTCGTGACAGGGTCCGTCTGGTGTCAGCCTCGCTAGTGACGGTTTCGGTCTGGTGTCAGCCTCTCCTCGTGACAGGGTCCGTCTGGTGTCAGCCTCGCTAGTGACGGTTTCGGTCTGGTGTCAGCCTCTCCTCGTGACGGTGTCAGTCTGGTGTCAGCCTCGCTAGTGACGGTGTCAGTCTGGTGTCAGCCTCGCTAGTGACGGTGTCAGTCTGGTGTCAGCCTCTCCTCGTGACGGGGTCGGTCTGGTGTCAGCCTGTCCTCGTGACGGGGTCGGTCTGGTGTCAGCCTCGCTAGTGACGGTTTCAGTCTGGTGTCAGCCTCTCCTCGTGACGGTGTCAGTCTGGTGTCAGCCTCGCTAGTGACGGTGTCAGTCTGGTGTCAGCCTCGCTAGTGACGGTTTCAGTCTGGTGTCAGCCTCTCCTCGTGACGGTGTCAGTCTGGTGTCAGCCTCGCTAGTGATGGTTTCAGTCTGGTGTCAGCCTCTCCTCGTGACGGTGTCAGTCTGGTGTCAGCCTCTCCTCGTGACGGTGTCAGTCTGGTGTCAGCCTCGCTAGTGACGGTTTCAGTCTGGTGTCAGCCTCTCCTCGTGACGGTGTCCGTCTGGTGTCAGCCTCTCCTCGTGACGGCGTCAGTCTGGTGTCAGCCTCGCTAGTGACGGGGTCGGTCTGGTGTCAGCCTCTCCTCGTGACGGGGTCGGTCTGGTGTCAGCCTCTCCTCGTGACGGTGTCGGTCTGGTGTCAGCCTCTCCTCGTGACGGGGTCCGTCTGGTGTCAGCCTCTCCTCGTGACGGGGTCGGTCTGGTGTCAGCCTCTCCTCGTGACGGGGTCGGTCTGGTGTCAGCCTCGCTAGTGACGGTTTCAGTCTGGTGTCAGCCTCTCCTCGTGACGGTGTCAGTCTGGTGTCAGCCTCGCTAGTGACGGTGTCAGTCTGGTGTCAGCCTCGCTAGTGACGGTTTCAGTCTGGTGTCAGCCTCTCCTCGTGACGGTGTCAGTCTGGTGTCAGCCTCGCTAGTGATGGTTTCAGTCTGGTGTCAGCCTCTCCTCGTGACGGTGTCAGTCTGGTGTCAGCCTCTCCTCGTGACGGTGTCAGTCTGGTGTCAGCCTCGCTAGTGACGGTTTCAGTCTGGTGTCAGCCTCTCCTCGTGACGGTGTCAGTCTGGTGTCAGCCTCTCCTCGTGACGGTGTCAGTCTGGTGTCAGCCTCGCTAGTGACGGTTTCAGTCTGGTGTCAGCCTCTCCTCGTGACGGTGTCCGTCTGGTGTCAGCCTCTCCTCGTGACGGTGTCAGTCTGGTGTCAGCCTCGCTAGTGACGGGGTCGGTCTGGTGTCAGCCTCTCCTCGTGACGGGGTCGGTCTGGTGTCAGCCTCTCCTCGTGACGGTGTCGGTCTGGTGTCAGCCTCTCCTCGTGACGGGGTCCGTCTGGTGTCAGCCTCTCCTCGTGACGGGGTCGGTCTGGTGTCAGCCTCTCCTCGTGACGGGGTCGGTCTGGTGTCAGCCTCGCTAGTGACGGTTTCAGTCTGGTGTCAGCCTCTCCTCGTGACGGTGTCAGTCTGGTGTCAGCCTCGCTAGTGACGGTGTCAGTCTGGTGTCAGCCTCGCTAGTGACGGTTTCAGTCTGGTGTCAGCCTCTCCTCGTGACGGTGTCAGTCTGGTGTCAGCCTCGCTAGTGACGGTTTCAGTCTGGTGTCAGCCTCTCCTCGTGACGGTGTCAGTCTGGTGTCAGCCTCTCCTCGTGACGGTGTCAGTCTGGTGTCAGCCTCGCTAGTGATGGTTTCAGTCTGGTGTCAGCCTCTCCTCGTGACGGTGTCAGTCTGGTGTCAGCCTCGCTAGTGACGGGGTCGGTCTGGTGTCAGCCTCTCCTCGTGACAGGGTCGGTCTGGTGTCAGCCTCTCCTCGTGACGGTGTCAGTCTGGTGTCAGCCTCGCTAGTGACGGTTTCAGTCTGGTGTCAGCCTCTCCTCGTGACGGTGTCCGTCTGGTGTCAGCCTCGCTAGTGACGGGGTAGGTCTGGTGTCAGCCTCGCTAGTGACGGGGTCGGTCTGGTGTCAGCCTCGCCTCGTGACGGTGTCGGTCTGGTGTCAGCCTCGCCTCGTGACGGTGTCGGTCTGGTGTCATCCTCGCTAGTGACGGTGTCGGTCTGGTGTCATCCTCGCCTCGTGACGGGGTCGGTCTGGTATCAGCCTCGCTAGTGACGGAGTCGGTCTGGTGTCAGCCTCTCCTCGTGACGGTGTCGGTCTGGTGTCAGCCTCTCCTCGTGACGGTGTCGGTCTGGTGTCAGCCTCTCCTCGTGACAGGGTCCGTCTGGTGTCAGCCTCGCTAGTGACGGTTTCGGTCTGGTGTCAGCCTCTCCTCGTGACGGTGTCAGTCTGGTGTCAGCCTCGCTAGTGACGGTGTCAGTCTGGTGTCAGCCTCGCTAGTGACGGTGTCAGTCTGGTGTCAGCCTCTCCTCGTGACGGTGTCAGTCTGGTGTCAGCCTCTCCTCGTGACGGTGTCAGTCTGGTGTCAGCCTCGCTAGTGACGGTTTCAGTCTGGTGTCAGCCTCTCCTCGTGACGGTGTCCGTCTGGTGTCAGCCTCTCCTCGTGACGGTGTCAGTCTGGTGTCAGCCTCGCTAGTGACGGTTTCAGTCTGGTGTCAGCCTCTCCTCGTGACGGTGTCCGTCTGGTGTCAGCCTCTCCTCGTGACGGTGTCAGTCTGGTGTCAGCCTCGCTAGTGACGGGGTCGGTCTGGTGTCAGCCTCTCCTCGTGACGGGGTCGGTCTGGTGTCAGCCTCTCCTCGTGACGGTGTCAGTCTGGTGTCAGCCTCTCCTCGTGACGGTGTCAGTCTGGTTTCAGCCTCGCTAGTGATGGGGTCGGTCTGGTGTCAGCCTCTCCTCGTGACGGGGTCGGTCTGGTTTCAGCCTCTCCTCGTGACGGTGTCGGTCTGGTGTCAGCCTCGCTAGTGACGGTTTCAGTCTGGTGTCAGCCTCTCCTCGTGACGGTGTCAGTCTGGTGTCAGCCTCTCCTCGTGACGGTGTCAGTCTGGTGTCAGCCTCGCTAGTGACGGTTTCAGTCTGGTGTCAGCCTCTCCTCGTGACGGTGTCAGTCTGGTGTCAGCCTCTCCTCGTGACGGTGTCAGTCTGGTGTCAGCCTCGCTAGTGACGGTTTCAGTCTGGTGTCAGCCTCTCCTCATGACGGTGTCCGTCTGGTGTCAGCCTTTCCTCGTGACGGTGTCAGTCTTGTGTCAGCCTCGCTAGTGACGCGGTCGGTCTGGTGTCAGCCTCTCCTCGTGACGGGGTCGGTCTGGTGTCAGCCTCTCCTCGTGACGGTGTCGGTCTGGTGTCAGCCTCTCCTCGTGACGGGGTCCGTCTGGTGTCAGCCTCTCCTTGTGACGGGGTCGGTCTGGTGTCAGCCTCTCCTCGTGACGGGGTCGGTCTGGTGTCAGCCTCGCTAGTGACGGTTTCAGTCTGGTGTCAGCCTCTCCTCGTGACGGTGTCAGTCTGGTGTCAGCCTCGCTAGTGACGGTTTCAGTCTGGTGTCAGCCTCTCCTCGTGACGGTGTCAGTCTGGTGTCAGCCTCTCCTCGTGACGGTGTCAGTCTGGTGTCAGCCTCGCTAGTGACGGTTTCAGTCTGGTGTCAGCCTCTCCTCGTGACGGTGTCCGTCTGGTGTCAGCCTCGCTAGTGACGGGGTCGGTCTGGTGTCAGCCTCGCTAGTGACGGGGTCGGTCTGGTGTCAGCCTCGCCTCGTGACGGTGTCGGTCTGGTGTCAGCCTCGCCTCGTGACGGTGTCGGTCTGGTGTCATCCTCGCTAGTGACGGTGTCGGTCTGGTGTCATCCTCGCCTCGTGACGGGGTCGGTCTGGTGTCAGCCTCGCTAGTGACGGAGTCGGTCTGGTGTCAGCCTCTCCTCGTGACGGTGTCGGTCTGGTGTCAGCCTCTCCTCGTGACGGTGTCGGTCTGGTGTCAGCCTCTCCTCGTGACAGGGTCCGTCTGGTGTCAGCCTCGCTAGTGACGTTTTCGGTCTGGTGTCAGCCTCTCCTCGTGACGGTGTCAGTCTGGTGTCAGCCTCTCCTCGTGACGGTGTCAGTCTGGTGTCAGCCTCTCCTCGTGACGGTGTCAGTCTGGTTTCAGCCTCGCTAGTGACGGTGTCAGTCTGGTGTCAGCCTCGCTAGTGACGGGGTCGGTCTGGTGTCAGCCTCTCCTCGTGACGGGGTCGGTCTGGTGTCAGCCTCTCCTCGTGACGGTGTCGGTCTGGTGTCAGCCTCTCCTCGTGACGGGGTCCGTCTGGTGTCAGCCTCTCCTCGTGACGGGGTCGGTCTGGTGTCAGCCTCTCCTCGTGACGGGGTCGGTCTGGTGTCAGCCTCGCTAGTGACGGTTTCAGTCTGGTGTCAGCCTCTCCTCGTGACGGTGTCAGTCTGGTGTCAGCCTCGCTAGTGACGGTGTCAGTCTGGTGTCAGCCTCGCTAGTGACGGTTTCAGTCTGGTGTCAGCCTCTCCTCGTGACGGTGTCAGTCTGGTGTCAGCCTCGCTAGTGACGGGGTCGGTCTGGTGTCAGCCTCTCCTCGTGACGGGGTCGGTCTGGTGTCAGCCTCTCCTCGTGACGGTGTCAGTCTGGTGTCAGCCTCGCTAGTGACGGTTTCAGTCTGGTGTCAGCCTCTCCTCGTGACGGTGTCCGTCTGGTGTCAGCCTCGCTAGTGACGGGGTCGGTCTGGTGTCAGCCTCGCTAGTGACGGGGTCGGTCTGGTGTCAGCCTCGCCTCGTGACGGTGTCGGTCTGGTGTCAGCCTCGCCTCGTGACGGTGTCGGTCTGGTGTCATCCTCGCTAGTGACGGTGTCGGTCTGGTGTCATCCTCGCCTCGTGACGGGGTCGGTCTGGTGTCAGCCTCGCTAGTGACGGAGTCGGTCTGGTGTCAGCCTCTCCTCGTGACGGTGTCGGTCTGGTGTCAGCCTCTCCTCGTGACGGTGTCGGTCTGGTGTCAGCCTCTCCTCGTGACAGGGTCCGTCTGGTGTCAGCCTCGCTAGTGACGTTTTCGGTCTGGTGTCAGCCTCTCCTCGTGACGGTGTCAGTCTGGTGTCAGCCTCTCCTCGTGACGGTGTCAGTCTGGTGTCAGCCTCTCCTCGTGACGGTGTCAGTCTGGTTTCAGCCTCGCTAGTGACGGTGTCAGTCTGGTGTCAGCCTCGCTAGTGACGGGGTCGGTCTGGTGTCAGCCTCTCCTCGTGACGGGGTCGGTCTGGTGTCAGCCTCTCCTCGTGACGGTGTCGGTCTGGTGTCAGCCTCTCCTCGTGACGGGGTCCGTCTGGTGTCAGCCTCTCCTCGTGACGGGGTCGGTCTGGTGTCAGCCTCTCCTCGTGACGGGGTCGGTCTGGTGTCAGCCTCGCTAGTGACGGTTTCAGTCTGGTGTCAGCCTCTCCTCGTGACGGTGTCAGTCTGGTGTCAGCCTCGCTAGTGACGGTGTCAGTCTGGTGTCAGCCTCGCTAGTGACGGTTTCAGTCTGGTGTCAGCCTCTCCTCGTGACGGTGTCAGTCTGGTGTCAGCCTCGCTAGTGACGGGGTCGGTCTGGTGTCAGCCTCTCCTCGTGACGGGGTCGGTCTGGTGTCAGCCTCTCCTCGTGACGGTGTCAGTCTGGTGTCAGCCTCGCTAGTGACGGTTTCAGTCTGGTGTCAGCCTCTCCTCGTGACGGTGTCCGTCTGGTGTCAGCCTCGCTAGTGACGGGGTCGGTCTGGTGTCAGCCTCGCTAGTGACGGGGTCGGTCTGGTGTCAGCCTCGCCTCGTGACGGTGTCGGTCTGGTGTCAGCCTCGCCTCGTGACGGTGTCGGTCTGGTGTCATCCTCGCTAGTGACGGTGTCGGTCTGGTGTCATCCTCGCCTCGTGACGGGGTCGGTCTGGTGTCAGCCTCGCTAGTGACGGAGTCGGTCTGGTGTCAGCCTCTCCTCGTGACGGTGTCGGTCTGGTGTCAGCCTCTCCTCGTGACGGTGTCGGTCTGGTGTCAGCCTCTCCTCGTGACAGGGTCCGTTTGGTGTCAGCCTCGCTAGTGACGGTTTCGGTCTGGTGTCAGCCTCTCCTCGTGACGGTGTCAGTCTGGTGTCAGCCTCGCTAGTGACGGTGTCAGTCTGGTGTCAGCCTCGCTAGTGACGGTTTCAGTCTGGTGTCAGCCTCTCCTCGTGACGGTGTCAGTCTGGTGTCAGCCTCGCTAGTGATGGTTTCAGTCTGGTGTCAGCCTCTCCTCGTGACGGTGTCAGTCTGGTGTCAGCCTCTCCTCGTGACGGTGTCAGTCTGGTGTCAGCCTCGCTAGTGACGGTTTCAGTCTGGTGTCAGCCTCTCCTCGTGACGGTGTCCGTCTGGTGTCAGCCTCTCCTCGTGACGGGGTCGGTCTGGTGTCAGCCTCTCCTCGTGACGGGGTCGGTCTGGTTTCAGCCTCTCCTCGTGACGGGGTCGGTCTGGTGTCAGCCTCTCCTCGTGACGGTGTCAGTCTGGTGTCAGCCTCTCCTCGTGACGGTGTCAGTCTGGTTTCAGCCTCGCTAGTGATGGGGTCGGTCTGGTGTCAGCCTCTCCTCGTGACGGGGTCGGTCTGGTTTCAGCCTCTCCTCGTGACGGTGTCGGTCTGGTGTCAGCCTCGCTAGTGACGGTTTCAGTCTGGTGTCAGCCTCTCCTCGTGACGGTGTCAGTCTGGTGTCAGCCTCTCCTCGTGACGGTGTCAGTCTGGTGTCAGCCTCGCTAGTGACGGTTTCAGTCTGGTGTCAGCCTCTCCTCGTGACGGTGTCAGTCTGGTGTCAGCCTCTCCTCGTGACGGTGTCAGTCTGGTGTCAGCCTCGCTAGTGACGGTTTCAGTCTGGTGTCAGCATCTCCTCATGACGGTGTCCGTCTGGTGTCAGCCTTTCCTCGTGACGGTGTCAGTCTTGTGTCAGCCTCGCTAGTGACGCGGTCGGTCTGGTGTCAGCCTCTCCTCGTGACGGGGTCGGTCTGGTGTCAGCCTCTCCTCGTGACGGTGTCGGTCTGGTGTCAGCCTCTCCTCGTGACGGGGTCCGTCTGGTGTCAGCCTCTCCTTGTGACGGGGTCGGTCTGGTGTCAGCCTCTCCTCGTGACGGGGTCGGTCTGGTGTCAGCCTCGCTAGTGACGGTTTCAGTCTGGTGTCAGCCTCTCCTCGTGACGGTGTCAGTCTGGTGTCAGCCTCGCTAGTGACGGTTTCAGTCTGGTGTCAGCCTCTCCTCGTGACGGTGTCAGTCTGGTGTCAGCCTCTCCTCGTGACGGTGTCAGTCTGGTGTCAGCCTCGCTAGTGACGGTTTCAGTCTGGTGTCAGCCTCTCCTCGTGACGGTGTCCGTCTTGTGTCAGCCTCGCTAGTGACGGGGTCGGTCTGGTGTCAGCCTCGCTAGTGACGGGGTCGGTCTGGTGTCAGCCTCGCCTCGTGACGGTGTCGGTCTGGTGTCAGCCTCGCCTCGTGACGGTGTCGGTCTGGTGTCATCCTCGCTAGTGACGGTGTCGGTCTGGTGTCATCCTCGCCTCGTGACGGGGTCGGTCTGGTGTCAGCCTCGCTAGTGACGGAATCGGTCTGGTGTCAGCCTCTCCTCGTGACGGTGTCGGTCTGGTGTCAGCCTCTCCTCGTGACGGTGTCGGTCTGGTGTCAGCCTCTCCTCGTGACAGGGTCCGTCTGGTGTCAGCCTCGCTAGTGACGTTTTCGGTCTGGTGTCAGCCTCTCCTCGTGACGGTGTCAGTCTGGTGTCAGCCTCTCCTCGTGACGGTGTCAGTCTGGTTTCAGCCTCGCTAGTGACGGTGTCAGTCTGGTGTCAGCCTCGCTAGTGACGGGGTCGGTCTGGTGTCAGCCTCTCCTCGTGACGGGGTCGGTCTGGTGTCAGCCTCTCCTCGTGACGGTGTCGGTCTGGTGTCAGCCTCTCCTCGTGACGGGGTCCGTCTGGTGTCAGCCTCTCCTCGTGACGGGGTCGGTCTGGTGTCAGCCTCTCCTCGTGACGGGGTCGGTCTGGTGTCAGCCTCGCTAGTGACGGTTTCAGTCTGGTGTCAGCCTCTCCTCGTGACGGTGTCAGTCTGGTGTCAGCCTCGCTAGTGACGGTGTCAGTCTGGTGTCAGCCTCGCTAGTGACGGTTTCAGTCTGGTGTCAGCCTCTCCTCGTGACGGTGTCAGTCTGGTGTCAGCCTCGCTAGTGACGGGGTCGGTCTGGTGTCAGCCTCTCCTCGTGACGGGGTCGGTCTGGTGTCAGCCTCTCCTCGTGACGGTGTCAGTCTGGTGTCAGCCTCGCTAGTGACGGTTTCAGTCTGGTGTCAGCCTCTCCTCGTGACGGTGTCCGTCTGGTGTCAGCCTCGCTAGTGACGGGGTCGGTCTGGTGTCAGCCTCGCTAGTGACGGGGTCGGTCTGGTGTCAGCCTCGCCTCGTGACGGTGTCGGTCTGGTGTCAGCCTCGCCTCGTGACGGTGTCGGTCTGGTGTCATCCTCGCTAGTGACGGTGTCGGTCTGGTGTCATCCTCGCCTCGTGACGGGGTCGGTCTGGTGTCAGCCTCGCTAGTGACGGAGTCGGTCTGGTGTCAGCCTCTCCTCGTGACGGTGTCGGTCTGGTGTCAGCCTCTCCTCGTGACGGTGTCGGTCTGGTGTCAGCCTCTCCTCGTGACAGGGTCCGTCTGGTGTCAGCCTCGCTAGTGACGTTTTCGGTCTGGTGTCAGCCTCTCCTCGTGACGGTGTCAGTCTGGTGTCAGCCTCTCCTCGTGACGGTGTCAGTCTGGTGTCAGCCTCTCCTCGTGACGGTGTCAGTCTGGTTTCAGCCTCGCTAGTGACGGTGTCAGTCTGGTGTCAGCCTCGCTAGTGACGGGGTCGGTCTGGTGTCAGCCTCTCCTCGTGACGGGGTCGGTCTGGTGTCAGCCTCTCCTCGTGACGGTGTCGGTCTGGTGTCAGCCTCTCCTCGTGACGGGGTCCGTCTGGTGTCAGCCTCTCCTCGTGACGGGGTCGGTCTGGTGTCAGCCTCTCCTCGTGACGGGGTCGGTCTGGTGTCAGCCTCGCTAGTGACGGTTTCAGTCTGGTGTCAGCCTCTCCTCGTGACGGTGTCAGTCTGGTGTCAGCCTCGCTAGTGACGGTGTCAGTCTGGTGTCAGCCTCGCTAGTGACGGTTTCAGTCTGGTGTCAGCCTCTCCTCGTGACGGTGTCAGTCTGGTGTCAGCCTCGCTAGTGACGGGGTCGGTCTGGTGTCAGCCTCTCCTCGTGACGGGGTCGGTCTGGTGTCAGCCTCTCCTCGTGACGGTGTCAGTCTGGTGTCAGCCTCGCTAGTGACGGTTTCAGTCTGGTGTCAGCCTCTCCTCGTGACGGTGTCCGTCTGGTGTCAGCCTCGCTAGTGACGGGGTCGGTCTGGTGTCAGCCTCGCTAGTGACGGGGTCGGTCTGGTGTCAGCCTCGCCTCGTGACGGTGTCGGTCTGGTGTCAGCCTCGCCTCGTGACGGTGTCGGTCTGGTGTCATCCTCGCTAGTGACGGTGTCGGTCTGGTGTCATCCTCGCCTCGTGACGGGGTCGGTCTGGTGTCAGCCTCGCTAGTGACGGAGTCGGTCTGGTGTCAGCCTCTCCTCGTGACGGTGTCGGTCTGGTGTCAGCCTCTCCTCGTGACGGTGTCGGTCTGGTGTCAGCCTCTCCTCGTGACAGGGTCCGTTTGGTGTCAGCCTCGCTAGTGACGGTTTCGGTCTGGTGTCAGCCTCTCCTCGTGACGGTGTCAGTCTGGTGTCAGCCTCGCTAGTGACGGTGTCAGTCTGGTGTCAGCCTCGCTAGTGACGGTTTCAGTCTGGTGTCAGCCTCTCCTCGTGACGGTGTCAGTCTGGTGTCAGCCTCGCTAGTGACGGTTTCAGTCTGGTGTCAGCCTCTCCTCGTGACGGTGTCCGTCTGGTGTCAGCCTCTCCTCGTGACGGTGTCAGTCTGGTGTCAGCCTCGCTAGTGACGGGGTCGGTCTGGTGTCAGCCTCTCCTCGTGACGGGGTCGGTCTGGTGTCAGCCTCTCCTCGTGACGGTGTCGGTCTGGTGTCAGCCTCTCCTCGTGACGGGGTCCGTCTGGTGTCAGCCTCTCCTCGTGACGGGGTCGGTCTGGTGTCAGCCTCTCCTCGTGACGGGGTCGGTCTGGTGTCAGCCTCGCTAGTGACGGTTTCAGTCTGGTGTCAGCCTCTCCTCGTGACGGTGTCAGTCTGGTGTCAGCCTCGCTAGTGACGGTGTCAGTCTGGTGTCAGCCTCGCTAGTGACGGTTTCAGTCTGGTGTCAGCCTCTCCTCGTGACGGTGTCAGTCTGGTGTCAGCCTCGCTAGTGACGGTTTCAGTCTGGTGTCAGCCTCTCCTCGTGACGGTGTCAGTCTGGTGTCAGCCTCTCCTCGTGACGGTGTCAGTCTGGTGTCAGCCTCGCTAGTGACGGTTTCAGTCTGGTGTCAGCCTCTCCTCGTGACGGTGTCAGTCTGGTGTCAGCCTCTCCTCGTGACGGTGTCAGTCTGGTGTCAGCCTCGCTAGTGACGGTTTCAGTCTGGTGTCAGCCTCTCCTCGTGACGGTGTCCGTCTGGTGTCAGCCTCGCTAGTGACGGGGTCGGTCTGGTGTCAGCCTCGCTAGTGACGGGGTCGGTCTGGTGTCAGCCTCGCTAGTGACGGGGTCGGTCTGGTGTCAGCCTCGCCTCGTGACGGTGTCGGTCTGGTGTCATCCTCGCTAGTGACGGTGTCGGTCTGGTGTCATCCTCGCCTCGTGACGGGGTCGGTCTGGTGTCAGCCTCGCTAGTGACGGAGTCGGTCTGGTGTCAGCCTCTCCTCGTGACGGTGTCGGTCTGGTGTCAGCCTCTCCTCGTGACGGTGTCGGTCTGGTGTCAGCCTCTCCTCGTGACAGGGTCCGTCTGGTGTCAGCCTCGCTAGTGACGGTTTCGGTCTGGTGTCAGCCTCTCCTCGTGACGGTGTCAGTCTGGTGTCAGCCTCGCTAGTGACGGTGTCAGTCTGGTGTCAGCCTCGCTAGTGACGGTGTCAGTCTGGTGTCAGCCTCTCCTCGTGACGGTGTCAGTCTGGTGTCAGCCTCGCTAGTGACGGTTTCAGTCTGGTGTCAGCCTCTCCTCGTGACGGTGTCCGTCTGGTGTCAGCCTCTCCTCGTGACGGTGTCAGTCTGGTTTCAGCCTCGCTAGTGACGGGGTCGGTCTGGTGTCAGCCTCTCCTCGTGACGGGGTCGGTCTGGTGTCAGCCTCTCCTCGTGACGGGGTCCGTCTGGTGTCAGCCTCTCCTCGTGACGGGGTCGGTCTGGTGTCAGCCTCTCCTCGTGACGGGGTCGGTCTGGTGTCAGCCTCGCTAGTGACGGTTTCAGTCTGGTGTCAGCCTCTCCTCGTGACGGTGTCAGTCTGGTGTCAGCCTCGCTAGTGACGGTGTCAGTCTGGTGTCAGCCTCGCTAGTGACGGTTTCAGTCTGGTGTCAGCCTCTCCTCGTGACGGTGTCAGTCTGGTGTCAGCCTCGCTAGTGACGGGGTCGGTCTGGTGTCAGCCTCTCCTCGTGACGGGGTCGGTCTGGTGTCAGCCTCGCTAGTGACAGTTTCAGTCTGGTGTCAGCCTCTCCTCGTGACGGTGTCAGTCTGGTGTCAGCCTCGCTAGTGACGGTGTCAGTCTGGTGTCAGCCTCGCTAGTGACGGTTTCAGTCTGGTGTCAGCCTCTCCTCGTGACGGTGTCAGTCTGGTGTCAGCCTCGCTAGTGACGGGGTCGGTCTGGTGTCAGCCTCTCCTCGTGACGGGGTCGGTCTGGTGTCAGCCTCTCCTCGTGACGGTGTCAGTCTGGTGTCAGCCTCGCTAGTGACGGTTTCAGTCTGGTGTCAGCCTCTCCTCGTGACGGTGTCCGTCTGGTGTCAGCCTCGCTAGTGACGGGGTCGGTCTGGTGTCAGCCTCGCTAGTGACGGTGTCGGTCTGGTGTCAGCCTCGCTAGTGACGGTGTCGGTCTGGTGTCATCCTCGCCTCGTGACGGGGTCGGTCTGGTGTCAGCCTCGCTAGTGACGGAGTCGGTCTGGTGTCAGCCTCTCCTCGTGACGGTGTCGGTCTGGTGTCAGCCTCTCCTCGTGACGGTGTCGGTCTGGTGTCAGCCTCTCCTCGTAACAGGGTCCGTCTGGTGTCAGCCTCGCTAGTGACGGTTTCGGTCTGGTGTCAGCCTCTCCTCGTGACGGTGTCAGTCTGGTGTCAGCCTCGCTAGTGACGGTTTCAGTCTGGTGTCAGCCTCTCCTCGTGACGGTGTCCGTCTGGTGTCAGCCTCTCCTCGTGACGGTGTCAGTCTGGTGTCAGCCTCGCTAGTGACGGGGTCGGTCTGGTGTCAGCCTCTCCTCGTGACGGGGTCCGTCTGGTGTCAGCCTCTCCTCGTGACGGTGTCAGTCTGGTGTCAGCCTCGCTAGTGACGGTTTCAGTCTGGTGTCAGCCTCTCCTCGTGACGGTGTCAGTCTGGTGTCAGCCTCGCTAGTGACGGTGTCAGTCTGGTGTCAGCCTCGCTAGTGACGGTTTCAGTCTGGTGTCAGCCTCTCCTCGTGACGGTGTCAGTCTGGTGTCAGCCTCTCCTCGTGACGGTGTCAGTCTGGTGTCAGCCTCGCTAGTGACGGTTTCAGTCTGGTGTCAGCCTCTCCTCGTGACGGTGTCAGTCTGGTGTCAGCCTCTCCTCGTGACGGTGTCAGTCTGGTGTCAGCCTCGCTAGTGACGGTTTCAGTCTGGTGTCAGCCTCTCCTCGTGACGGTGTCCGTCTGGTGTCAGCCTCTCCTCGTGACGGTGTCAGTCTGGTGTCAGCCTCGCTAGTGACGGTTTCAGTCTGGTGTCAGCCTCTCCTCGTGACGGTGTCCGTCTGGTGTCAGCCTCTCCTCGTGACGGTGTCAGTCTGGTGTCAGCCTCGCTAGTGACGGGGTCGGTCTGGTGTCAGCCTCTCCTCGTGACGGGGTCGGTCTGGTGTCAGCCTCTCCTCGTGACGGGGTCCGTCTGGTGTCAGCCTCTCCTCGTGACGGGGTCGGTCTGGTGTCAGCCTCTCCTCGTGACGGGGTCGGTCTGGTGTCAGCCTCTCCTCGTGACGGTGTCAGTCTGGTGTCAGCCTCGCTAGTGACGGTGTCAGTCTGGTGTCAGCCTCGCTAGTGACGGTTTCAGTCTGGTGTCAGCCTCTCCTCGTGACGGTGTCAGTCTGGTGTCAGCCTCGCTAGTGACGGGGTCGGTCTGGTGTCAGCCTCTCCTCGTGACGGGGTCGGTCTGGTGTCAGCCTCGCTAGTGACAGTTTCAGTCTGGTGTCAGCCTCTCCTCGTGACGGTGTCAGTCTGGTGTCAGCCTCGCTAGTGACGGTGTCAGTCTGGTGTCAGCCTCGCTAGTGACGGTTTCAGTCTGGTGTCAGCCTCTCCTCGTGACGGTGTCAGTCTGGTGTCAGCCTCGCTAGTGACGGGGTCGGTCTGGTGTCAGCCTCTCCTCGTGACGGGGTCGGTCTGGTGTCAGCCTCTCCTCGTGACGGTGTCAGTCTGGTGTCAGCCTCGCTAGTGACGGTTTCAGTCTGGTGTCAGCCTCTCCTCGTGACGGTGTCCGTCTGGTGTCAGCCTCGCTAGTGACAGGGTCGGTCTGGTGTCAGCCTCGCTAGTGACGGTGTCGGTCTGGTGTCATCCTCGCCTCGTGACGGGGTCGGTCTGGTGTCAGCCTCGCTAGTGACGGAGTCGGTCTGGTGTCAGCCTCTCCTCGTGACGGTGTCGGTCTGGTGTCAGCCTCTCCTCGTGACGGTGTCGGTCTGGTGTCAGCCTCTCCTCGTAACAGGGTCCGTCTGGTGTCAGCCTCGCTAGTGACGGTTTCGGTCTGGTGTCAGCCTCTCCTCGTGACGGTGTCAGTCTGGTGTCAGCCTCGCTAGTGACGGTTTCAGTCTGGTGTCAGCCTCTCCTCGTGACGGTGTCCGTCTGGTGTCAGCCTCTCCTCGTGACGGTGTCAGTCTGGTGTCAGCCTCGCTAGTGACGGGGTCGGTCTGGTGTCAGCCTCTCCTCGTGACGGGGTCCGTCTGGTGTCAGCCTCTCCTCGTGACGGTGTCAGTCTGGTGTCAGCCTCGCTAGTGACGGTTTCAGTCTGGTGTCAGCCTCTCCTCGTGACGGTGTCAGTCTGGTGTCAGCCTCGCTAGTGACGGTGTCAGTCTGGTGTCAGCCTCGCTAGTGACGGTTTCAGTCTGGTGTCAGCCTCTCCTCGTGACGGTGTCAGTCTGGTGTCAGCCTCGCTAGTGACGGGGTCGGTCTGGTGTCAGCCTCTCCTCGTGACGGGGTCGGTCTGGTGTCAGCCTCGCTAGTGACAGTTTCAGTCTGGTGTCAGCCTCTCCTCGTGACGGTGTCAGTCTGGTGTCAGCCTCGCTAGTGACGGTGTCAGTCTGGTGTCAGCCTCGCTAGTGACGGTTTCAGTCTGGTGTCAGCCTCTCCTCGTGACGGTGTCAGTCTGGTGTCAGCCTCGCTAGTGACGGGGTCGGTCTGGTGTCAGCCTCTCCTCGTGACGGGGTCGGTCTGGTGTCAGCCTCTACTCGTGACGGTGTCAGTCTGGTGTCAGCCTCGCTAGTGACGGTGTCGGTCTGGTGTCATCCTCGCCTCGTGACGGGGTCGGTCTGGTGTCAGCCTCGCTAGTGACGGAGTCGGTCTGGTGTCAGCCTCTCCTCGTGACGGTGTCGGTCTGGTGTCAGCCTCTCCTCGTGACGGTGTCGGTCTGGTGTCAGCCTCTCCTCGTAACAGGGTCCGTCTGGTGTCAGCCTCGCTAGTGACGGTTTCGGTCTGGTGTCAGCCTCTCCTCGTGACGGTGTCAGTCTGGTGTCAGCCTCGCTAGTGACGGTTTCAGTCTGGTGTCAGCCTCTCCTCGTGACGGTGTCCGTCTGGTGTCAGCCTCTCCTCGTGACGGTGTCAGTCTGGTGTCAGCCTCGCTAGTGACGGGGTCGGTCTGGTGTCAGCCTCTCCTCGTGACGGGGTCCGTCTGGTGTCAGCCTCTCCTCGTGACGGTGTCAGTCTGGTGTCAGCCTCGCTAGTGACGGTTTCAGTCTGGTGTCAGCCTCTCCTTGTGACGGTGTCAGTCTGGTGTCAGCCTCGCTAGTGACGGTGTCAGTCTGGTGTCAGCCTCGCTAGTGACGGTTTCAGTCTGGTGTCAGCCTCTCCTCGTGACGGTGTCAGTCTGGTGTCAGCCTCTCCTCGTGACGGTGTCAGTCTGGTGTCAGCCTCGCTAGTGACGGTTTCAGTCTGGTGTCAGCCTCTCCTCGTGACGGTGTCAGTCTGGTGTCAGCCTCTCCTCGTGACGGTGTCAGTCTGGTGTCAGCCTCGCTAGTGACGGTTTCAGTCTGGTGTCAGCCTCTCCTCGTGACGGTGTCCGTCTGGTGTCAGCCTCTCCTCGTGACGGTGTCAGTCTGGTGTCAGCCTCGCTAGTGACGGGGTCGGTCTGGTGTCAGCCTCTCCTCGTGACGGGGTCGGTCTGGTGTCAGCCTCTCCTCGTGACGGTGTCCGTCTGGTGTCAGCCTCGCTAGTGACGGGGTCGGTCTGGTGTCAGCCTCTCCTCGTGACGGGGTCGGTCTGGTGTCAGCCTCTCCTCGTGACGGTGTCGGTCTGGTGTCAGCCTCTCCTCGTGACGGGGTCCGTCTGGTGTCAGCCTCTCCTCGTGATGGGGTCGGTCTGGTGTCAGCCTCTCCTCGTGACAGGGTCCGTCTGGTGTCAGCCTCGCTAGTGACGGTTTCAGTCTGGTGTCAGCCTCTCCTCGTGACGGTGTCAGTCTGGTGTCAGCCTCGCTAGTGACGGTGTCAGTCTGGTGTCAGCCTCGCTAGTGACGGTTTCAGTCTGGTGTCAGCCTCTCCTCGTGACAGTGTCAGTCTGGTGTCAGCCTCGCTAGTGACGGTTTCAGTCTGGTGTCAGCCTCTCCTCGTGACGGTGTCAGTCTGGTGTCAGCCTCTCCTCGTGACGGTGTCAGTCTGGTGTCAGCCTCGCTAGTGACGGGGTCTGTCTGGTGTCAGCCTCTCCTCGTGACGGTGTCGGTCTGGTGTCAGCCTCTCCTCGTGACGGGGTCGGTCTGGTGTCAGCCTCTCCTCGTGACGGGGTCGGTCTGGTGTCAGCCTCTCCTCATGACGGGGTCCGTCTGGTGTCAGCCTCTCCTCGTGACGGGGTCGGTCTGGTGTCAGCCTCTCCTCGTGACGGGGTCGGTCTGGTGTCAGCCTCTCCTCGTGACGGGGTCGGTCTGGTGTAAGCCTCGCTAGTGACGGTTTCAGTCTGGTGTCAGCCTCTCCTCGTGACGGTGTCAGTCTGGTGTCAGCCTCGCTAGTGACGGTGTCAGTCTGGTGTCAGCCTCGCTAGTGACGGTTTCAGTCTGGTGTCAGCCTCTCCTCGTGACGGTGTCCGTCTGGTGTCAGCCTCGCTAGTGACGGGGTCGGTCTGGTGTCAGCCTCTCCTCGTGACGGGGTCGGTCTGGTGTCAGCCTCTCCTCGTGACGGTGTCAGTCTGGTGTCAGCCTCGCTAGTGACGGTTTCAGTCTGGTGTCAGCCTCTCCTCGTGACGGTGTCCGTCTGGTGTCAGCCTCGCTAGTGACGGGGTCGGTCTGGTGTCAGCCTCGCTAGTGACGGGGTCGGTCTGGTGTCAGCCTCGCCTCGTGACGGTGTCGGTCTGGTGTCAGCCTCGCCTCGTGACGGTGTCGGTCTGGTGTCATCCTCGCTAGTGACGGTGTCGGTCTGGTGTCATCCTCGCCTCGTGACGGGGTCGGTCTGGTGTCAGCCTCGCTAGTGACGGAGTCGGTCTGGTGTCAGCCTCTCCTCGTGACGGTGTCGGTCTGGTGTCAGCCTCTCCTCGTGACGGTGTCAGTCTGGTGTCAGCCTCGCTAGTGACGGTTTCAGTCTGGTGTCAGCCTCTCCTCGTGACGGTGTCAGTCTGGTGTCAGCCTCGCTAGTGACGGTTTCAGTCTGGTGTCAGCCTCTCCTCGTGACGGTGTCCGTCTGGTGTCAGCCTCTCCTCGTGACGGTGTCAGTCTGGTGTCAGCCTCGCTAGTGACGGGATCGGTCTGGTGTCAGCCTCTCCTCGTGATGGGGTCGGTCTGGTGTCAGCCTCTCCTCGTGACGGTGTCGGTCTGGTGTCAGCCTCTCCTCGTGACGGGGTCGGTCTGGTGTCAGCCTCTCCTCGTGACGGGGTCGGGCTGGTGTCAGCCTCGCTAGTGACGGTTTCAGTCTGGTGTCAGCCTCTCCTCGTGACGGTGTCAGTCTGGTGTCAGCCTCGCTAGTGACGGTGTCAGTCTGGTGTCAGCCTCGCTAGTGACGGTTTCAGTCTGGTGTCAGCCTCTCCTCGTGACGGTGTCAGTCTGGTGTCAGCCTCGCTAGTGACGGGGTCGGTCTGGTGTCAGCCTCTCCTCGTGACGGGGTCGGTCTGGTGTCAGCCTCGCTAGTGACAGTTTCAGTCTGGTGTCAGCCTCTCCTCGTGACGGTGTCAGTCTGGTGTCAGCCTCGCTAGTGACGGTGTCAGTCTGGTGTCAGCCTCGCTAGTGACGGTTTCAGTCTGGTGTCAGCCTCTCCTCGTGACGGTGTCAGTCTGGTGTCAGCCTCGCTAGTGACGGGGTCGGTCTGGTGTCAGCCTCTCCTCGTGACGGGGTCGGTCTGGTGTCAGCCTCTCCTCGTGACGGTGTCAGTCTGGTGTCAGCCTCGCTAGTGACGGTGTCGGTCTGGTGTCATCCTCGCCTCGTGACGGGGTCGGTCTGGTGTCAGCCTCGCTAGTGACGGAGTCGGTCTGGTGTCAGCCTCTCCTCGTGACGGTGTCGGTCTGGTGTCAGCCTCTCCTCGTGACGGTGTCGGTCTGGTGTCAGCCTCTCCTCGTAACAGGGTCCGTCTGGTGTCAGCCTCGCTAGTGACGGTTTCGGTCTGGTGTCAGCCTCTCCTCGTGACGGTGTCAGTCTGGTGTCAGCCTCGCTAGTGACGGTTTCAGTCTGGTGTCAGCCTCTCCTCGTGACGGTGTCTGTCTGGTGTCAGCCTCTCCTCGTGACGGTGTCAGTCTGGTGTCAGCCTCGCTAGTGACGGGGTCGGTCTGGTGTCAGCCTCTCCTCGTGACGGGGTCCGTCTGGTGTCAGCCTCTCCTCGTGATGGTGTCAGTCTGGTGTCAGCCTCGCTAGTGACGGTTTCAGTCTGGTGTCAGCCTCTCCTCGTGACGGTGTCAGTCTGGTGTCAGCCTCGCTAGTGACGGTGTCAGTCTGGTGTCAGCCTCGCTAGTGACGGTTTCAGTCTGGTGTCAGCCTCTCCTCGTGACGGTGTCAGTCTGGTGTCAGCCTCTCCTCGTGACGGTGTCAGTCTGGTGTCAGCCTCGCTAGTGACGGTTTCAGTCTGGTGTCAGCCTCTCCTCGTGACGGTGTCAGTCTGGTGTCAGCCTCTCCTCGTGACGGTGTCAGTCTGGTGTCAGCCTCGCTAGTGACGGTTTCAGTCTGGTGTCAGCCTCTCCTCGTGACGGTGTCCGTCTGGTGTCAGCCTCTCCTCGTGACGGTGTCAGTCTGGTGTCAGCCTCGCTAGTGACGGGGTCGGTCTGGTGTCAGCCTCTCCTCGTGACGGGGTCGGTCTGGTGTCAGCCTCTCCTCGTGACGGTGTCCGTCTGGTGTCAGCCTCGCTAGTGACGGGGTCGGTCTGGTGTCAGCCTCTCCTCGTGATGGGGTCGGTCTGGTGTCAGCCTCTCCTCGTGACGGTGTCGGTCTGGTGTCAGCCTCTCCTCGTGACGGGGTCCGTCTGGTGTCAGCCTCTCCTCGTGATGGGGTCGGTCTGGTGTCAGCCTCTCCTCGTGACAGGGTCCGTCTGGTGTCAGCCTCGCTAGTGACGGTTTCAGTCTGGTGTCAGCCTCTCCTCGTGACGGTGTCAGTCTGGTGTCAGCCTCGCTAGTGACGGTGTCAGTCTGGTGTCAGCCTCGCTAGTGACGGTTTCAGTCTGGTGTCAGCCTCTCCTCGTGACAGTGTCAGTCTGGTGTCAGCCTCGCTAGTGACGGTTTCAGTCTGGTGTCAGCCTCTCCTCGTGACGGTGTCAGTCTGGTGTCAGCCTCTCCTCGTGACGGTGTCAGTCTGGTGTCAGCCTCGCTAGTGACGGGGTCTGTCTGGTGTCAGCCTCTCCTCGTGACGGTGTCGGTCTGGTGTCAGCCTCTCCTCGTGACGGGGTCGGTCTGGTGTCAGCCTCTCCTCGTGACGGGGTCGGTCTGGTGTCAGCCTCTCCTCATGACGGGGTCCGTCTGGTGTCAGCCTCTCCTCGTGACGGGGTCGGTCTGGTGTCAGCCTCTCCTCGTGACGGGGTCGGTCTGGTGTCAGCCTCTCCTCGTGACGGGGTCGGTCTGGTGTAAGCCTCGCTAGTGACGGTTTCAGTCTGGTGTCAGCCTCTCCTCGTGACGGTGTCAGTCTGGTGTCAGCCTCGCTAGTGACGGTGTCAGTCTGGTGTCAGCCTCGCTAGTGACGGTTTCAGTCTGGTGTCAGCCTCTCCTCGTGACGGTGTCCGTCTGGTGTCAGCCTCGCTAGTGACGGGGTCGGTCTGGTGTCAGCCTCTCCTCGTGACGGGGTCGGTCTGGTGTCAGCCTCTCCTCGTGACGGTGTCAGTCTGGTGTCAGCCTCGCTAGTGACGGTTTCAGTCTGGTGTCAGCCTCTCCTCGTGACGGTGTCCGTCTGGTGTCAGCCTCGCTAGTGACGGGGTCGGTCTGGTGTCAGCCTCGCTAGTGACGGGGTCGGTCTGGTGTCAGCCTCGCCTCGTGACGGTGTCGGTCTGGTGTCAGCCTCGCCTCGTGACGGTGTCGGTCTGGTGTCATCCTCGCTAGTGACGGTGTCGGTCTGGTGTCATCCTCGCCTCGTGACGGGGTCGGTCTGGTGTCAGCCTCGCTAGTGACGGAGTCGGTCTGGTGTCAGCCTCTCCTCGTGACGGTGTCGGTCTGGTGTCAGCCTCTCCTCGTGACGGTGTCAGTCTGGTGTCAGCCTCGCTAGTGACGGTTTCAGTCTGGTGTCAGCCTCTCCTCGTGACGGTGTCAGTCTGGTGTCAGCCTCGCTAGTGACGGTTTCAGTCTGGTGTCAGCCTCTCCTCGTGACGGTGTCCGTCTGGTGTCAGCCTCTCCTCGTGACGGTGTCAGTCTGGTGTCAGCCTCGCTAGTGACGGGATCGGTCTGGTGTCAGCCTCTCCTCGTGATGGGGTCGGTCTGGTGTCAGCCTCTCCTCGTGACGGTGTCGGTCTGGTGTCAGCCTCTCCTCGTGACGGGGTCCGTCTGGTGTCAGCCTCTCCTCGTGACGGGGTCGGTCTGGTGTCAGCCTCTCCTCGTGACGGGGTCGGGCTGGTGTCAGCCTCGCTAGTGACGGTTTCAGTCTGGTGTCAGCCTCTCCTCGTGACGGTGTCAGTCTGGTGTCAGCCTCGCTAGTGACGGTGTCAGTCTGGTGTCAGCCTCGCTAGTGACGGTTTCAGTCTGGTGTCAGCCTCTCCTCGTGACGGTGTCAGTCTGGTGTCAGCCTCGCTAGTGACGGGGTCGGTCTGGTGTCAGCCTCTCCTCGTGACGGGGTCGGTCTGGTGTCAGCCTCTCCTCGTGACGGTGTCAGTCTGGTGTCAGCCTCGCTAGTGACGGTGTCGGTCTGGTGTCATCCTCGCCTCGTGACGGGGTCGGTCTGGTGTCAGCCTCGCTAGTGACGGAGTCGGTCTGGTGTCAGCCTCTCCTCGTGACGGTGTCGGTCTGGTGTCAGCCTCTCCTCGTGACGGTGTCGGTCTGGTGTCAGCCTCTCCTCGTAACAGGGTCCGTCTGGTGTCAGCCTCGCTAGTGACGGTTTCGGTCTGGTGTCAGCCTCTCCTCGTGACGGTGTCAGTCTGGTGTCAGCCTCGCTAGTGACGGTTTCAGTCTGGTGTCAGCCTCTCCTCGTGACGGTGTCCGTCTGGTGTCAGCCTCTCCTCGTGACGGTGTCAGTCTGGTGTCAGCCTCGCTAGTGACGGGGTCGGTCTGGTGTCAGCCTCTCCTCGTGACGGGGTCCGTCTGGTGTCAGCCTCTCCTCGTGACGGTGTCAGTCTGGTGTCAGCCTCGCTAGTGACGGTTTCAGTCTGGTGTCAGCCTCTCCTCGTGACGGTGTCAGTCTGGTGTCAGCCTCGCTAGTGACGGTGTCAGTCTGGTGTCAGCCTCGCTAGTGACGGTTTCAGTCTGGTGTCAGCCTCTCCTCGTGACGGTGTCAGTCTGGTGTCAGCCTCTCCTCGTGACGGTGTCAGTCTGGTGTCAGCCTCGCTAGTGACGGTTTCAGTCTGGTGTCAGCCTCTCCTCGTGACGGTGTCAGTCTGGTGTCAGCCTCTCCTCGTGACGGTGTCAGTCTGGTGTCAGCCTCGCTAGTGACGGTTTCAGTCTGGTGTCAGCCTCTCCTCGTGACGGTGTCCGTCTGGTGTCAGCCTCTCCTCGTGACGGTGTCAGTCTGGTGTCAGCCTCGCTAGTGACGGGGTCGGTCTGGTGTCAGCCTCTCCTCGTGACGGGGTCGGTCTGGTGTCAGCCTCTCCTCGTGACGGTGTCCGTCTGGTGTCAGCCTCGCTAGTGACGGGGTCGGTCTGGTGTCAGCCTCTCCTCGTGACGGGGTCGGTCTGGTGTCAGCCTCTCCTCGTGACGGTGTAGGTCTGGTGTCAGCCTCTCCTCGTGACGGGGTCCGTCTGGTGTCAGCCTCTCCTCGTGATGGGGTCGGTCTGGTGTCAGCCTCTCCTCGTGACAGGGTCCGTCTGGTGTCAGCCTCGCTAGTGACGGTTTCAGTCTGGTGTCAGCCTCTCCTCGTGACGGTGTCAGTCTGGTGTCAGCCTCGCTAGTGACGGTGTCAGTCTGGTGTCAGCCTCGCTAGTGACGGTTTCAGTCTGGTGTCAGCCTCTCCTCGTGACAGTGTCAGTCTGGTGTCAGCCTCGCTAGTGACGGTTTCAGTCTGGTGTCAGCCTCTCCTCGTGACGGTGTCAGTCTGGTGTCAGCCTCTCCTCGTGACGGTGTCAGTCTGGTGTCAGCCTCGCTAGTGACGGGGTCTGTCTGGTGTCAGCCTCTCCTCGTGACGGTGTCGGTCTGGTGTCAGCCTCTCCTCGTGACGGGGTCGGTCTGGTGTCAGCCTCTCCTCGTGACGGGGTCGGTCTGGTGTCAGCCTCTCCTCATGACGGGGTCCGTCTGGTGTCAGCCTCTCCTCGTGACGGGGTCGGTCTGGTGTCAGCCTCTCCTCGTGACGGGGTCGGTCTGGTGTCAGCCTCTCCTCGTGACGGGGTCGGTCTGGTGTAAGCCTCGCTAGTGACGGTTTCAGTCTGGTGTCAGCCTCTCCTCGTGACGGTGTCAGTCTGGTGTCAGCCTCGCTAGTGACGGTGTCAGTCTGGTGTCAGCCTCGCTAGTGACGGTTTCAGTCTGGTGTCAGCCTCTCCTCGTGACGGTGTCCGTCTGGTGTCAGCCTCGCTAGTGACGGGGTCGGTCTGGTGTCAGCCTCTCCTCGTGACGGGGTCGGTCTGGTGTCAGCCTCTCCTCGTGACGGTGTCAGTCTGGTGTCAGCCTCGCTAGTGACGGTTTCAGTCTGGTGTCAGCCTCTCCTCGTGACGGTGTCCGTCTGGTGTCAGCCTCGCTAGTGACGGGGTCGGTCTGGTGTCAGCCTCGCTAGTGACGGGGTCGGTCTGGTGTCAGCCTCGCCTCGTGACGGTGTCGGTCTGGTGTCAGCCTCGCCTCGTGACGGTGTCGGTCTGGTGTCATCCTCGCTAGTGACGGTGTCGGTCTGGTGTCATCCTCTCGCCTCGTGACGGGGTCGGTCTGGTGTCAGCCTCGCTAGTGACGGAGTCGGTCTGGTGTCAGCCTCTCCTCGTGACGGTGTCGGTCTGGTGTCAGCCTCTCCTCGTGACGGTGTCAGTCTGGTGTCAGCCTCGCTAGTGACGGTTTCAGTCTGGTGTCAGCCTCTCCTCGTGACGGTGTCAGTCTGGTGTCAGCCTCGCTAGTGACGGTTTCAGTCTGGTGTCAGCCTCTCCTCGTGACGGTGTCCGTCTGGTGTCAGCCTCTCCTCGTGACGGTGTCAGTCTGGTGTCAGCCTCGCTAGTGACGGGATCGGTCTGGTGTCAGCCTCTCCTCGTGATGGGGTCGGTCTGGTGTCAGCCTCTCCTCGTGACGGTGTCGGTCTGGTGTCAGCCTCTCCTCGTGACGGGGTCCGTCTGGTGTCAGCCTCTCCTCGTGACGGGGTCGGTCTGGTGTCAGCCTCTCCTCGTGACGGGGTCGGGCTGGTGTCAGCCTCGCTAGTGACGGTTTCAGTCTGGTGTCAGCCTCTCCTCGTGACGGTGTCAGTCTGGTGTCAGCCTCGCTAGTGACGGTGTCAGTCTGGTGTCAGCCTCGCTAGTGACGGTTTCAGTCTGGTGTCAGCCTCTCCTCGTGACGGTGTCAGTCTGGTGTCAGCCTCGCTAGTGACGGTTTCAGTCTGGTGTCAGCCTCTCCTCGTGACGGTGTCAGTCTGGTGTCAGCCTCTCCTCGTGACGGTGTCAGTCTGGTGTCAGCCTCGCTAGTGACGGTTTCAGTCTGGTGTCAGCCTCTCCTCGTGACGGTGTCAGTCTGGTGTCAGCCTCTCCTCGTGACGGTGTCAGTCTGGTGTCAGCCTCGCTAGTGACGGTTTCAGTCTGGTGTCAGCCTCTCCTCGTGACGGTGTCAGTCTGGTGTCAGCCTCTCCTCGTGACGGTGTCAGTCTGGTGTCAGCCTCACTAGTGACGGTTTCAGTCTGGTGTCAGCCTCTCCTCGTGACGGTGTCAGTCTGGTGTCAGCCTCTCCTCGTGACAGTGTCAGTCTGGTGTCAGCCTCGCTAGTGACGGTTTCAGTCTGGTGTCAGCCTCTCCTCGTGACGGTGTCCGTCTGGTGTCAGCCTCGCTAGTGACGGGGTCGGTCTGGTGTCAGCCTCGCTAGTGACGGGGTCGGTCTGGTGTCAGCCTCGCCTCGTGACGGTGTCAGTCTGGTGTCAGCCTCGCCTCGTGACGGTGTCGGTCTGGTGTCATCCTCGCTAGTGACGGTGTCGGTCTGGTGTCATCCTCGCCTCGTGACTGGGTCGGTCTGGTGTCAGCCTCGCTAGTGACGGAGTCGGTCTGGTGTCAGCCTCTCCTCGTGACGGTGTCGGTCTGGTGTCAGCCTCTCCTCGTGACGGTGTCGGTCTGGTGTCAGCCTCTCCTCGTGACAGGGTCCGTCTGGTGTCAGCCTCGCTAGTGACGGTTTCGGTCTGGTGTCAGCCTCTCCTCGTGACGGTGTCAGTCTGGTGTCAGCCTCGCTAGTGACGGTGTCAGTCTGGTGTCAGCCTCTCCTCGTGACGGTGTCAGTCTGGTGTCAGCCTCGCTAGTGACGGTTTCAGTCTGGTGTCAGCCTCTCCTCGTGACGGTGTCCGTCTGGAGTCAGCCTCTCCTCGTGACGGTGTCAGTCTGGTGTCAGCCTCGCTAGTGACGGGGTCGGTCTGGTGTCAGCCTCTCCTCGTGACGGGGTCGGTCTGGTGTCAGCCTCTCCTCGTGACGGTGTCGGTCTGGTGTCAGCCTCTCCTCGTGACGGGGTCCGTCTGGTGTCAGCCTCTCCTCGTGACGGGGTCGGTCTGGTGTCAGCCTCTCCTCGTGACGGGGTCGGTCTGGTGTCAGCCTCGCTAGTGACGGTTTCAGTCTGGTGTCAGCCTCTCCTCGTGACGGTGTCAGTCTGGTGTCAGCCTCGCTAGTGACGGTGTCAGTCTGGTGTCAGCCTCGCTAGTGACGGTTTCAGTCTGGTGTCAGCCTCTCCTTGTGACGGTGTCAGTCTGGTGTCAGCCTCGCTAGTGACGGGGTCGGTCTGGTGTCAGCCTCTCCTCGTGACGGGGTCGGTCTGGTGTCAGCCTCTCCTCGTGACGGTGTCAGTCTGGTGTCAGCCTCGCTAGTGACGGTTTCAGTCTGGTGTCAGCCTCTCCTCGTGACGGTGTCCGTCTGGTGTCAGCCTCGCTAGTGACGGGGTCGGTCTGGTGTCAGCCTCGCCTCGTGACGGTGTCGGTCTGGTGTCAGCCTCGCCTCGTGACGGTGTCGGTCTGGTGTCATCCTCGCTAGTGACGGTGTCGGTCTGGTGTCATCCTCGCCTCGTGATGGGGTCGGTCTGGTGTCAGCCTCGCTAGTGACGGAGTCGGTCTGGTGTCAGCCTCTCCTCGTGACGGTGTCGGTCTGGTGTCAGCCTCTCCTCGTGACGGTGTCGGTCTGGTATCAGCCTCTCCTCGTGACGGGGTCGGTCTGGTGTCAGCCTCTCCTCGTGACGGTGTCGGTCTGGTGTCAGCCTCTCCTCGTGACGGGGTCCGTCTGGTGTCAGCCTCTCCTCGTGACGGGGTCGGTCTGGTGTCAGCCTCTCCTCGTGACGGGGTCGGGCTGGTGTCAGCCTCGCTAGTGACGGTTTCAGTCTGGTGTCAGCCTCTCCTCGTGACGGTGTCAGTCTGGTGTCAGCCTCGCTAGTGACGGTGTCAGTCTGGTGTCAGCCTCGCTAGTGACGGTTTCAGTCTGGTGTCAGCCTCTCCTCGTGACGGTGTCAGTCTGGTGTCAGCCTCGCTAGTGACGGGGTCGGTCTGGTGTCAGCCTCTCCTCGTGACGGGGTCGGTCTGGTGTCAGCCTCTCCTCGTGACGGTGTCAGTCTGGTGTCAGCCTCGCTAGTGACGGTTTCAGTCTGGTGTCAGCCTCTCCTCGTGACGGTGTCCGTCTGGTGTCAGCCTCGCTAGTGACGGGGTCGGTCTGGTGTCAGCCTCGCCTCGTGACGGTGTCGGTCTGGTGTTAGCCTCGCCTCGTGACGGTGTCGGTCTGGTGTCATCCTCGCTAGTGACGGTGTCAGTCTGGTGTCATCCTCGCCTCGTGACGGAGTCGGTCTGGTGTCAGCCTCTCCTCGTGACGGTGTCGGTCTGGTGTCAGCCTCTCCTCGTGACGGTGTCGGTCTGGTGTCAGCCTCTCCTCGTGACGGGGTCGGTCTGGTGTCAGCCTCTCCTCGTGACGGTGTCGGTCTGGTGTCAGCCTCTCCTCGTGACGGGGTCCGTCTGGTGTCAGCCTCTCCTCGTGACGGGGTCGGTCTGGTGTCAGCCTCTCCTCGTGACGGGGTCGGCCTGGTGTCAGCCTCGCTAGTGACGGTTTCAGTCTGGTGTCAGCCTCTCCTCGTGACGGTGTCAGTCTGGTGTCAGCCTCGCTAGTGACGGTGTCAGTCTGGTGTCAGCCTCGCTAGTGACGGTTTCAGTCTGGTGTCAGCCTCTCCTCGTGACGGTGTCAGTCTGGTGTCAGCCTCGCTAGTGACGGTTTCAGTCTGGTGTCAGCCTCTCCTCGTGACGGTGTCAGTCTGGTGTCAGCCTCTCCTCGTGACGGTGTCAGTCTGGTGTCAGCCTCGCTAGTGACGGTTTCAGTCTGGTGTCAGCCTCTCCTCGTGACGGTGTCGGTCTGGTGTCAGCCTCTCCTCGTGACAGGGTCCGTCTGGTGTCAGCCTCGCTAGTGACGGTTTCGGTCTGGTGTCAGCCTCTCCTCGTGACGGTGTCAGTCTGGTGTCAGCCTCGCTAGTGACGGTGTCAGTCTGGTGTCAGCCTCGCTAGTGACGGTGTCAGTCTGGTGTCAGCCTCGCTAGTGACGGTGTCAGTCTGGTGTCAGCCTCTCCTCGTGACGGTGTCAGTCTGGTGTCAGCCTCTCCTCGTGACGGTGTCAGTCTGGTGTCAGCCTCGCTAGTGACGGTTTCAGTCTGGTGTCAGCCTCTCCTCGTGACGGTGTCCGTCTGGTGTCAGCCTCTCCTCGTGACGGTGTCAGTCTGGTGTCAGCCTCGCTAGTGACGGGGTCGGTCTGGTGTCAGCCTCTCCTCGTGACGGGGTCGGTCTGGTGTCAGCCTCTCCTCGTGATGGTGTCGGTCTGGTGTCAGCCTCTCCTCGTGACGGGGTCCGTCTGGTGTCAGCCTCTCCTCGTGACGGTGTCGGTCTAGTGTCAGCCTCTCCTCGTGACAGGGTCCGTCTGGTGTCAGCCTCGCTAGTGACGGTTTCGGTCTGGTGTCAGCCTCTCCTCGTGACGGTGTCAGTCTGGTGTCAGCCTCGCAAGTGACGGTGTCAGTCTGGTGTCAGCCTCGCTAGTGACGGTTTCAGTCTGGTGTCAGCCTCTCCTCGTGACGGTGTCCGTCTGGTGTCAGCCTCTCCTCGTGACGGTGTCAGTCTGGTGTCAGCCTCGCTAGTGACGGGGTCGGTCTGGTGTCAGCCTCTCCTCGTGACGGGGTCGGTCTGGTGTCAGCCTCTCCTCGTGACGGTGTCAGTCTGGTGTCAGCCTCTCCTCGTGACGGTGTCAGTCTGGTGTCAGCCTCGCTAGTGACGTTTTCAGTCTGGTGTCAGCCTCTCCTCGTGACGGTGTCAGTCTTGTGTCAGCCTCTCCTCGTGACGGTGTCAGTCTGGTGTCAGCCTTGCTAGTGACGGTTTCAGTCTGGTGTCAGCCTCTCCTCGTGACGGTGTCCGTCTGGTGTCAGCCTCGCTAGTGACGGGGTCGGTCTGGTGTCAGCCTCGCTAGTGACGGGGTCGGTCTGGTGTCAGCCTCGCCTCGTGACGGTGTCGGTCTGGTGTCAGCCTCGCCTCGTGACGGTGTAGGTCTGGTGTCATCCTCGCTAGTGACGGTGTCGGTCTGGTGTCATCCTCGCCTCGTGACGGGGTCGGTCTGGTGTCAGCCTCGCTAGTGACGGTGTCAGTCTGGTGTCAGCCTCGCTAGTGACGGTGTCAGTCTGGTGTCAGCCTCGCTAGTGAGGGTGTCAGTCTGGTGTCAGCCTCTCCTCGTGACGGTGTCAGTCTGGTGTCAGCCTCTCCTCGTGACGGTGTCAGTCTGGTGTCAGCCTTGCTAGTGACGGTTTCAGTCTGGTGTCAGCCTCTCCTCGTGACGGTGTCAGTCTGGTGTCAGCCTCGCTAGTGACGGTGTCAGTCTGGTGTCAGCCTCTCCTCGTGACGGTGTCAGTCTGGTGTCAGCCTCTCCTCGTGACGGTGTCAGTCTGGTGTCAGCCTCGCTAGTGACGGTTTCAGTCTGGTGTCAGCCTCTCCTCGTGACGGTGTCAGTGTGGTGTCAGCATCTCCTCGTGACGGTGTCAGTCTGGTGTCAGCCTCGCTAGTGACGGTTTCAGTCTGGTGTCAGCCTCTCCTCGTGACGGTGTCCGTCTGGTGTCAGCCTCGCTAGTGACGGTGTCAGTCTGGTGTCAGCCTCTCCTCGTGACGGTGTCAGTCTGGTGTCAGCCTCTCCTCGTGACGGTGTCAGTCTGGTGTCAGCCTCGCTAGTGACGGTTTCAGTCTGGTGTCAGCCTCTCCTCGTGACGGTGTCCGTCTGGTGTCAGCCTCTCCTCGTGACGGTGTCAGTCTGGTGTCAGCCTCGCTAGTGACGGTTTCAGTCTGGTGTCAGCCTCTCCTCGTGACGGTGTCAGTCTGGTGTCAGCCTCGCTAGTGACGGGGTCGGTCTGGTGTCAGCCTCTCCTCGTGACGGGGTCGGTCTGGTGTCAGCCTCTCCTCGTGACGGTGTCAGTCTGGTGTCAGCCTCGCTAGTGACGGTTTCAGTCTGGTGTCAGCCTCTCCTCGTGACGGTGTCCGTCTGGTGTCAGCCTCGCTAGTGACGGGGTCGGTCTGGTGTCAGCCTCGCCTCGTGACGGTGTCGGTCTGGTGTCAGCCTCGCCTCGTGACGGGGTCGGGCTGGTGTCAGCCTCGCTAGTGACGGTTTCAGTCTGGTGTCAGCCTCTCCTCGTGACGGTGTCAGTCTGGTGTCAGCCTCGCTAGTGACGGTGTCAGTCTGGTGTCAGCCTCGCTAGTGACGGTTTCAGTCTGGTGTCAGCCTCTCCTCGTGACGGTGTCAGTCTGGTGTCAGCCTCGCTAGTGACGGTTTCAGTCTGGTGTCAGCCTCTCCTCGTGACGGTGTCAGTCTGGTGTCAGCCTCTCCTCGTGACGGTGTCAGTCTGGTGTCAGCCTCGCTAGTGACGGTTTCGGTCTGGTGTCAGCCTCTCCTCGTGACGGTGTCAGTCTGGTGTCAGCCTCGCTAGTGACGGTGTCAGTCTGGTGTCAGCCTCGCTAGTGACGGTGTCAGTCTGGTGTCAGCCTCTCCTCGTGACGGTGTCAGTCTGGTGTCAGCCTCTCCTCATGACTGTGTCAGTCTGGTGTCAGCCTCGCTAGTGACGGTTTCAGTCTGGTGTCAGCCTTTCCTCGTGACGGTGTCCGTCTGGTGTCAGCCTCTCCTCGTGACGGTGTCAGTCTGGTGTCAGCCTCGCTAGTGACGGGGTCGGTCTGGTGTCAGCCTCTCCTCGTGACGGGGTCGGTCTGGTGTCAGCCTCGCTAGTGACGGTTTCAGTCTGGTGTCAGCCTCGCCTCGTGACGGTGTCGGTCTGGTGTCATCCTCGCTAGTGACGGTGTCGGTCTGGTGTCATCCTCGCCTCGTGACGGGGTCGGTCTGGTGTCAGCCTCGCTAGTGACGGAGTCGGTCTGGTGTCAGCCTCTCCTCGTGACGGTGTCGGTCTGGTGTCAGCCTCTCCTCGTGACGGTGTCGGTCTGGTGTCAGCCTCTCCTCGTGACAGGGTCCGTCTGGTGTCAGCCTCGCTAGTGACGGTTTCGGTCTGGTGTCAGCCTCTCCTCGTGACGGTGTCAGTCTGGTGTCAGCCTCGCTAGTGACGGTGTCAGTCTGGTGTCAGCCTCGCTAGTGACGGTGTCAGTCTGGTGTCAGCCTCTCCTCGTGACGGTGTCAGTCTGGTGTCAGCCTCTCCTCGTGACGGTGTCAGTCTGGTGTCAGCCTCGCTAGTGACGGTTTCAGTCTGGTGTCAGCCTCTCCTCGTGACGGTGTCCGTCTGGTGTCAGCCTCTCCTCGTGACGGTGTCAGTCTGGTGTCAGCCTCGCTAGTGACGGGGTCGGTCTGGTGTCAGCCTTTCCTCGTGACGGGGTCGGTCTGGTGTCAGCCTCTCCTCGTGACGGTGTCGGTCTGGTGTCAGCCTCTCCTCGTGACGGGGTCCGTCTGGTGTCAGCCTCTCCTCGTGACGGTGTCCGTCTGGTGTCAGCCTCTCCTCGTGACGGTGTCAGTCTGGTGTCAGCCTCGCTAGTGACGGTTTCAGTCTGGTGTCAGCCTCTCCTCGTGACGGTGTCCGTCTGGTGTCAGCCTCGCTAGTGACGGGGTCGGTCTGGTGTCAGCCTCGCTAGTGACGGGGTCGGTCTGGTGTCAGCCTCGCCTCGTGACGGTGTCGGTCTGGTGTCAGCCTCGCCTCGTGACGGTGTCGGTCTGGTGTCATCCTCGCTAGTGACGGTGTCGGTCTGGTGTCATCCTCGCTAGTGACGGTGTCGGTCTGGTGTCATCCTCGCCTCGTGACGGGGTCGGTCTGGTGTCAGCCTCGCTAGTGACGGAGTCGGTCTGGTGTCAGCCTCTCCTCGTGACGGTGTCGGTCTGGTGTCAGCCTCTCCTCGTGACGGTGTCGGTCTGGTGTCAGCCTCTCCTCGTGACGGTGTCGGTCTGGTGTCAGCCTCTCCTCGTGACAGGGTCCGTCTGGTGTCAGCCTCGCTAGTGACGGTTTTGGTCTGGTGTCAGCCTCTCCTCGTGACGGTGTCAGTCTGGTGTCAGCCTCGCTAGTGACGGTGTCAGTCTGGTGTCAGCCTCGCTAGTGACGGTGTCGGTCTGGTGTCAGCCTCTCCTCGTGACGGTGTCAGTCTGGTGTCAGCCTCTCCTCGTGACGGTGTCAGTCTGGTGTCAGCCTCGCTAGTGACGGTTTCAGTCTGGTGTCAGCCTCTCCTCGTGACGGTGTCCGTCTGGTGTCAGCCTCTCCTCGTGACGGTGTCAGTCTGGTGTCAGCCTCGCTAGTGACGGGGTCGGTCTGGTGTCAGCCTCTCCTCGTGACGGGGTCGGTCTGTTGTCAGCCTCTCCTCGTGACGGTGTCGGTCTGGTGTCAGCCTCTCCTCGTGACGGGGTCCGTCTGGTGTCAGCCTCTCCTCGTGACGGGGTCGGTCTGGTGTCAGCCTCTCCTCGTGACGGGGTCGGTCTGGTGTCAGCCTCGCTAGTGACGGGGTCGGTCTGGTGTCAGCCTCTCCTCGTGACGGGGTCGGTCTGGTGTCAGCCTCTCCTCGTGACGGTGTCGGTCTGGTGTCAGCCTCTCCTCGTGACAGGGTCAGTCTGGTGTCAGCCTCTCCTCGTGACGGGGTCGGTCTGGTGTCAGCCTCTCCTAGTGACGGGGTCGGTCTGGTGTCAGCCTCGCTAGTGACGGTTTCAGTCTGGTGTCAGCCTCTCCTCGTGACGGTGTCAGTCTGGTGTCAGCCTCGCTAGTGACGGTGTCAGTCTGGTGTCAGCCTCGCTAGTGACGGTTTCAGTCTGGTGTCAGCCTCTCCTCGTGACGGTGTCAGTCTGGTGTCAGCCTCTCCTCGTGACGGTGTCAGTCTGGTGTCAGCCTCGCTAGTGACGGTTTCAGTCTGGTGTCAGCCTCTCCTCGTGACGGTGTCCGTCTGGTGTCAGCCTCTCCTCGTGACGGTGTCGGTCTGGTGTCAGCCTCTCCTCGTGACGGGGTCCGTCTGGTGTCAGCCTCTCCTCGTGACGGGGTCCGTCTGGTGTCAGCCTCGCTAGTGACGGTTTTGGTCTGGTGTCAGCCTCTCCTCGTGACGGTGTCAGTCTGGTGTCAGCCTCGCTAGTGACGGTGTCAGTCTGGTGTCAGCCTCGCTAGTGACGGTGTCGGTCTGGTGTCAGCCTCTCCTCGTGACGGTGTCAGTCTGGTGTCAGCCTCTCCTCGTGACGGTGTCAGTCTGGTGTCAGCCTCGCTAGTGACGGTTTCAGTCTGGTGTCAGCCTCTCCTCGTGACGGTGTCCGTCTGGTGTCAGCCTCTCCTCGTGATGGTGTCAGTCTGGTGTCAGCCTCGCTAGTGACGGGGTCGGTCTGGTGTCAGCCTCTCCTCGTGACGGGGTCGGTCTGTTGTCAGCCTCTCCTCGTGACGGTGTCGGTCTGGTGTCAGCCTCTCCTCGTGACGGGGTCCGTCTGGTGTCAGCCTCTCCTCGTGACGGGGTCGGTCTGGTGTCAGCCTCTCCTCGTGACGGGGTCAGTCTGGTGTCAGCCTCGCTAGTGACGGGGTCGGTCTGGTGTCAGCCTCTCCTCGTGACGGGGTCGGTCTGGTGTCAGCCTCTCCTCGTGACGGTGTCGGTCTGGTGTCAGCCTCTCCTCGTGACGGGGTCGGTCTGGTGTCAGCCTCTCCTCGTGACGGGGTCAGTCTGGTGTCAGCCTCGCTAGTGACGGGGTCGGTCTGGTGTCAGCCTCTCCTCGTGACGGTGTCGGTCTGGTGTCAGCCTCTCCTCGTGACGGGGTCGGTCTGGTGTCAGCCTCGCTAGTGACAGTTTCAGTCTGGTGTCAGCCTCTCCTCGTGACGGTGTCAGTCTGGTGTCAGCCTCGCTAGTGACGGTGTCAGTCTGGTGTCAGCCTCGCTAGTGACGGTTTCAGTCTGGTGTCAGCCTCTCCTCGTGACGGTGTCAGTCTGGTGTCAGCCTCGCTAGTGACGGGGTCGGTCTGGTGTCAGCCTCTCCTCGTGACGGGGTCGGTCTGGTGTCAGCCTCTCCTCGTGACGGTGTCAGTCTGGTGTCAGCCTCGCTAGTGACGGTTTCAGTCTGGTGTCAGCCTCTCCTCGTGACGGTGTCCGTCTGGTGTCAGCCTCGCTAGTGACGGGGTCGGTCTGGTGTCAGCCTCGCTAGTGACGGTGTCGGTCTGGTGTCATCCTCGCCTCGTGACGGGGTCGGTCTGGTGTCAGCCTCGCTAGTGACGGAGTCGGTCTGGTGTCAGCCTCTCCTCGTGACGGTGTCGGTCTGGTGTCAGCCTCTCCTCGTGACGGTGTCGGTCTGGTGTCAGCCTCTCCTCGTAACAGGGTCCGTCTGGTGTCAGCCTCGCTAGTGACGGTTTCGGTCTGGTGTCAGCCTCTCCTCGTGACGGTGTCAGTCTGGTGTCAGCCTCGCTAGTGACGGTTTCAGTCTGGTGTCAGCCTCTCCTCGTGACGGTGTCCGTCTGGTGTCAGCCTCTCCTCGTGACGGTGTCAGTCTGGTGTCAGCCTCGCTAGTGACGGGGTCGGTCTGGTGTCAGCCTCTCCTCGTGACGGGGTCCGTCTGGTGTCAGCCTCTCCTCGTGACGGTGTCAGTCTGGTGTCAGCCTCGCTAGTGACGGTTTCAGTCTGGTGTCAGCCTCTCCTCGTGACGGTGTCAGTCTGGTGTCAGCCTCGCTAGTGACGGTGTCAGTCTGGTGTCAGCCTCGCTAGTGACGGTTTCAGTCTGGTGTCAGCCTCTCCTCGTGACGGTGTCAGTCTGGTGTCAGCCTCTCCTCGTGACGGTGTCAGTCTGGTGTCAGCCTCGCTAGTGACGGTTTCAGTCTGGTGTCAGCCTCTCCTCGTGACGGTGTCAGTCTGGTGTCAGCCTCTCCTCGTGACGGTGTCAGTCTGGTGTCAGCCTCGCTAGTGACGGTTTCAGTCTGGTGTCAGCCTCTCCTCGTGACGGTGTCCGTCTGGTGTCAGCCTCTCCTCGTGACGGTGTCAGTCTGGTGTCAGCCTCGCTAGTGACGGGGTCGGTCTGGTGTCAGCCTCTCCTCGTGACGGGGTCGGTCTGGTGTCAGCCTCTCCTCGTGACGGTGTCCGTCTGGTGTCAGCCTCGCTAGTGACGGGGTCGGTCTGGTGTCAGCCTCTCCTCGTGACGGGGTCGGTCTGGTGTCAGCCTCTCCTCGTGACGGTGTCGGTCTGGTGTCAGCCTCTCCTCGTGACGGGGTCCGTCTGGTGTCAGCCTCTCCTCGTGATGGGGTCGGTCTGGTGTCAGCCTCTCCTCGTGACAGGGTCCGTCTGGTGTCAGCCTCGCTAGTGACGGTTTCAGTCTGGTGTCAGCCTCTCCTCGTGACGGTGTCAGTCTGGTGTCAGCCTCGCTAGTGACGGTGTCAGTCTGGTGTCAGCCTCGCTAGTGACGGTTTCAGTCTGGTGTCAGCCTCTCCTCGTGACAGTGTCAGTCTGGTGTCAGCCTCGCTAGTGACGGTTTCAGTCTGGTGTCAGCCTCTCCTCGTGACGGTGTCAGTCTGGTGTCAGCCTCTCCTCGTGACGGTGTCAGTCTGGTGTCAGCCTCGCTAGTGACGGGGTCTGTCTGGTGTCAGCCTCTCCTCGTGACGGTGTCGGTCTGGTGTCAGCCTCTCCTCGTGACGGGGTCGGTCTGGTGTCAGCCTCTCCTCGTGACGGGGTCGGTCTGGTGTCAGCCTCTCCTCATGACGGGGTCCGTCTGGTGTCAGCCTCTCCTCGTGACGGGGTCGGTCTGGTGTCAGCCTCTCCTCGTGACGGGGTCGGTCTGGTGTCAGCCTCTCCTCGTGACGGGGTCGGTCTGGTGTAAGCCTCGCTAGTGACGGTTTCAGTCTGGTGTCAGCCTCTCCTCGTGACGGTGTCAGTCTGGTGTCAGCCTCGCTAGTGACGGTGTCAGTCTGGTGTCAGCCTCGCTAGTGACGGTTTCAGTCTGGTGTCAGCCTCTCCTCGTGACGGTGTCCGTCTGGTGTCAGCCTCGCTAGTGACGGGGTCGGTCTGGTGTCAGCCTCTCCTCGTGACGGGGTCGGTCTGGTGTCAGCCTCTCCTCGTGACGGTGTCAGTCTGGTGTCAGCCTCGCTAGTGACGGTTTCAGTCTGGTGTCAGCCTCTCCTCGTGACGGTGTCCGTCTGGTGTCAGCCTCGCTAGTGACGGGGTCGGTCTGGTGTCAGCCTCGCTAGTGACGGGGTCGGTCTGGTGTCAGCCTCGCCTCGTGACGGTGTCGGTCTGGTGTCAGCCTCGCCTCGTGACGGTGTCGGTCTGGTGTCATCCTCGCTAGTGACGGTGTCGGTCTGGTGTCATCCTCGCCTCGTGACGGGGTCGGTCTGGTGTCAGCCTCGCTAGTGACGGAGTCGGTCTGGTGTCAGCCTCTCCTCGTGACGGTGTCGGTCTGGTGTCAGCCTCTCCTCGTGACGGTGTCAGTCTGGTGTCAGCCTCGCTAGTGACGGTTTCAGTCTGGTGTCAGCCTCTCCTCGTGACGGTGTCAGTCTGGTGTCAGCCTCGCTAGTGACGGTTTCAGTCTGGTGTCAGCCTCTCCTCGTGACGGTGTCCGTCTGGTGTCAGCCTCTCCTCGTGACGGTGTCAGTCTGGTGTCAGCCTCGCTAGTGACGGGATCGGTCTGGTGTCAGCCTCTCCTCGTGATGGGGTCGGTCTGGTGTCAGCCTCTCCTCGTGACGGTGTCGGTCTGGTGTCAGCCTCTCCTCGTGACGGGGTCGGTCTGGTGTCAGCCTCTCCTCGTGACGGGGTCGGGCTGGTGTCAGCCTCGCTAGTGACGGTTTCAGTCTGGTGTCAGCCTCTCCTCGTGACGGTGTCAGTCTGGTGTCAGCCTCGCTAGTGACGGTGTCAGTCTGGTGTCAGCCTCGCTAGTGACGGTTTCAGTCTGGTGTCAGCCTCTCCTCGTGACGGTGTCAGTCTGGTGTCAGCCTCGCTAGTGACGGGGTCGGTCTGGTGTCAGCCTCTCCTCGTGACGGGGTCGGTCTGGTGTCAGCCTCGCTAGTGACAGTTTCAGTCTGGTGTCAGCCTCTCCTCGTGACGGTGTCAGTCTGGTGTCAGCCTCGCTAGTGACGGTGTCAGTCTGGTGTCAGCCTCGCTAGTGACGGTTTCAGTCTGGTGTCAGCCTCTCCTCGTGACGGTGTCAGTCTGGTGTCAGCCTCGCTAGTGACGGGGTCGGTCTGGTGTCAGCCTCTCCTCGTGACGGGGTCGGTCTGGTGTCAGCCTCTCCTCGTGACGGTGTCAGTCTGGTGTCAGCCTCGCTAGTGACGGTGTCGGTCTGGTGTCATCCTCGCCTCGTGACGGGGTCGGTCTGGTGTCAGCCTCGCTAGTGACGGAGTCGGTCTGGTGTCAGCCTCTCCTCGTGACGGTGTCGGTCTGGTGTCAGCCTCTCCTCGTGACGGTGTCGGTCTGGTGTCAGCCTCTCCTCGTAACAGGGTCCGTCTGGTGTCAGCCTCGCTAGTGACGGTTTCGGTCTGGTGTCAGCCTCTCCTCGTGACGGTGTCAGTCTGGTGTCAGCCTCGCTAGTGACGGTTTCAGTCTGGTGTCAGCCTCTCCTCGTGACGGTGTCTGTCTGGTGTCAGCCTCTCCTCGTGACGGTGTCAGTCTGGTGTCAGCCTCGCTAGTGACGGGGTCGGTCTGGTGTCAGCCTCTCCTCGTGACGGGGTCCGTCTGGTGTCAGCCTCTCCTCGTGACGGTGTCAGTCTGGTGTCAGCCTCGCTAGTGACGGTTTCAGTCTGGTGTCAGCCTCTCCTCGTGACGGTGTCAGTCTGGTGTCAGCCTCGCTAGTGACGGTGTCAGTCTGGTGTCAGCCTCGCTAGTGACGGTTTCAGTCTGGTGTCAGCCTCTCCTCGTGACGGTGTCAGTCTGGTGTCAGCCTCTCCTCGTGACGGTGTCAGTCTGGTGTCAGCCTCGCTAGTGACGGTTTCAGTCTGGTGTCAGCCTCTCCTCGTGACGGTGTCAGTCTGGTGTCAGCCTCTCCTCGTGACGGTGTCAGTCTGGTGTCAGCCTCGCTAGTGACGGTTTCAGTCTGGTGTCAGCCTCTCCTCGTGACGGTGTCCGTCTGGTGTCAGCCTCTCCTCGTGACGGTGTCAGTCTGGTGTCAGCCTCGCTAGTGACGGGGTCGGTCTGGTGTCAGCCTCTCCTCGTGACGGGGTCGGTCTGGTGTCAGCCTCTCCTCGTGACGGTGTCCGTCTGGTGTCAGCCTCGCTAGTGACGGGGTCGGTCTGGTGTCAGCCTCTCCTCGTGATGGGGTCGGTCTGGTGTCAGCCTCTCCTCGTGACGGTGTCGGTCTGGTGTCAGCCTCTCCTCGTGACGGGGTCCGTCTGGTGTCAGCCTCTCCTCGTGATGGGGTCGGTCTGGTGTCAGCCTCTCCTCGTGACAGGGTCCGTCTGGTGTCAGCCTCGCTAGTGACGGTTTCAGTCTGGTGTCAGCCTCTCCTCGTGACGGTGTCAGTCTGGTGTCAGCCTCGCTAGTGACGGTGTCAGTCTGGTGTCAGCCTCGCTAGTGACGGTTTCAGTCTGGTGTCAGCCTCTCCTCGTGACAGTGTCAGTCTGGTGTCAGCCTCGCTAGTGACGGTTTCAGTCTGGTGTCAGCCTCTCCTCGTGACGGTGTCAGTCTGGTGTCAGCCTCTCCTCGTGACGGTGTCAGTCTGGTGTCAGCCTCGCTAGTGACGGGGTCTGTCTGGTGTCAGCCTCTCCTCGTGACGGTGTCGGTCTGGTGTCAGCCTCTCCTCGTGACGGGGTCGGTCTGGTGTCAGCCTCTCCTCGTGACGGGGTCGGTCTGGTGTCAGCCTCTCCTCATGACGGGGTCCGTCTGGTGTCAGCCTCTCCTCGTGACGGGGTCGGTCTGGTGTCAGCCTCTCCTCGTGACGGGGTCGGTCTGGTGTCAGCCTCTCCTCGTGACGGGGTCGGTCTGGTGTAAGCCTCGCTAGTGACGGTTTCAGTCTGGTGTCAGCCTCTCCTCGTGACGGTGTCAGTCTGGTGTCAGCCTCGCTAGTGACGGTGTCAGTCTGGTGTCAGCCTCGCTAGTGACGGTTTCAGTCTGGTGTCAGCCTCTCCTCGTGACGGTGTCCGTCTGGTGTCAGCCTCGCTAGTGACGGGGTCGGTCTGGTGTCAGCCTCTCCTCGTGACGGGGTCGGTCTGGTGTCAGCCTCTCCTCGTGACGGTGTCAGTCTGGTGTCAGCCTCGCTAGTGACGGTTTCAGTCTGGTGTCAGCCTCTCCTCGTGACGGTGTCCGTCTGGTGTCAGCCTCGCTAGTGACGGGGTCGGTCTGGTGTCAGCCTCGCTAGTGACGGGGTCGGTCTGGTGTCAGCCTCGCCTCGTGACGGTGTCGGTCTGGTGTCAGCCTCGCCTCGTGACGGTGTCGGTCTGGTGTCATCCTCGCTAGTGACGGTGTCGGTCTGGTGTCATCCTCGCCTCGTGACGGGGTCGGTCTGGTGTCAGCCTCGCTAGTGACGGAGTCGGTCTGGTGTCAGCCTCTCCTCGTGACGGTGTCGGTCTGGTGTCAGCCTCTCCTCGTGACGGTGTCAGTCTGGTGTCAGCCTCGCTAGTGACGGTTTCAGTCTGGTGTCAGCCTCTCCTCGTGACGGTGTCAGTCTGGTGTCAGCCTCGCTAGTGACGGTTTCAGTCTGGTGTCAGCCTCTCCTCGTGACGGTGTCCGTCTGGTGTCAGCCTCTCCTCGTGACGGTGTCAGTCTGGTGTCAGCCTCGCTAGTGACGGGATCGGTCTGGTGTCAGCCTCTCCTCGTGATGGGGTCGGTCTGGTGTCAGCCTCTCCTCGTGACGGTGTCGGTCTGGTGTCAGCCTCTCCTCGTGACGGGGTCCGTCTGGTGTCAGCCTCTCCTCGTGACGGGGTCGGTCTGGTGTCAGCCTCTCCTCGTGACGGGGTCGGGCTGGTGTCAGCCTCGCTAGTGACGGTTTCAGTCTGGTGTCAGCCTCTCCTCGTGACGGTGTCAGTCTGGTGTCAGCCTCGCTAGTGACGGTGTCAGTCTGGTGTCAGCCTCGCTAGTGACGGTTTCAGTCTGGTGTCAGCCTCTCCTCGTGACGGTGTCAGTCTGGTGTCAGCCTCGCTAGTGACGGGGTCGGTCTGGTGTCAGCCTCTCCTCGTGACGGGGTCGGTCTGGTGTCAGCCTCTCCTCGTGACGGTGTCAGTCTGGTGTCAGCCTCGCTAGTGACGGTGTCGGTCTGGTGTCATCCTCGCCTCGTGACGGGGTCGGTCTGGTGTCAGCCTCGCTAGTGACGGAGTCGGTCTGGTGTCAGCCTCTCCTCGTGACGGTGTCGGTCTGGTGTCAGCCTCTCCTCGTGACGGTGTCGGTCTGGTGTCAGCCTCTCCTCGTAACAGGGTCCGTCTGGTGTCAGCCTCGCTAGTGACGGTTTCGGTCTGGTGTCAGCCTCTCCTCGTGACGGTGTCAGTCTGGTGTCAGCCTCGCTAGTGACGGTTTCAGTCTGGTGTCAGCCTCTCCTCGTGACGGTGTCCGTCTGGTGTCAGCCTCTCCTCGTGACGGTGTCAGTCTGGTGTCAGCCTCGCTAGTGACGGGGTCGGTCTGGTGTCAGCCTCTCCTCGTGACGGGGTCCGTCTGGTGTCAGCCTCTCCTCGTGACGGTGTCAGTCTGGTGTCAGCCTCGCTAGTGACGGTTTCAGTCTGGTGTCAGCCTCTCCTCGTGACGGTGTCAGTCTGGTGTCAGCCTCGCTAGTGACGGTGTCAGTCTGGTGTCAGCCTCGCTAGTGACGGTTTCAGTCTGGTGTCAGCCTCTCCTCGTGACGGTGTCAGTCTGGTGTCAGCCTCTCCTCGTGACGGTGTCAGTCTGGTGTCAGCCTCGCTAGTGACGGTTTCAGTCTGGTGTCAGCCTCTCCTCGTGACGGTGTCAGTCTGGTGTCAGCCTCTCCTCGTGACGGTGTCAGTCTGGTGTCAGCCTCGCTAGTGACGGTTTCAGTCTGGTGTCAGCCTCTCCTCGTGACGGTGTCCGTCTGGTGTCAGCCTCTCCTCGTGACGGTGTCAGTCTGGTGTCAGCCTCGCTAGTGACGGGGTCGGTCTGGTGTCAGCCTCTCCTCGTGACGGGGTCGGTCTGGTGTCAGCCTCTCCTCGTGACGGTGTCCGTCTGGTGTCAGCCTCGCTAGTGACGGGGTCGGTCTGGTGTCAGCCTCTCCTCGTGACGGGGTCGGTCTGGTGTCAGCCTCTCCTCGTGACGGTGTCGGTCTGGTGTCAGCCTCTCCTCGTGACGGGGTCCGTCTGGTGTCAGCCTCTCCTCGTGATGGGGTCGGTCTGGTGTCAGCCTCTCCTCGTGACAGGGTCCGTCTGGTGTCAGCCTCGCTAGTGACGGTTTCAGTCTGGTGTCAGCCTCTCCTCGTGACGGTGTCAGTCTGGTGTCAGCCTCGCTAGTGACGGTGTCAGTCTGGTGTCAGCCTCGCTAGTGACGGTTTCAGTCTGGTGTCAGCCTCTCCTCGTGACAGTGTCAGTCTGGTGTCAGCCTCGCTAGTGACGGTTTCAGTCTGGTGTCAGCCTCTCCTCGTGACGGTGTCAGTCTGGTGTCAGCCTCTCCTCGTGACGGTGTCAGTCTGGTGTCAGCCTCGCTAGTGACGGGGTCTGTCTGGTGTCAGCCTCTCCTCGTGACGGTGTCGGTCTGGTGTCAGCCTCTCCTCGTGACGGGGTCGGTCTGGTGTCAGCCTCTCCTCGTGACGGGGTCGGTCTGGTGTCAGCCTCTCCTCATGACGGGGTCCGTCTGGTGTCAGCCTCTCCTCGTGACGGGGTCGGTCTGGTGTCAGCCTCTCCTCGTGACGGGGTCGGTCTGGTGTCAGCCTCTCCTCGTGACGGGGTCGGTCTGGTGTAAGCCTCGCTAGTGACGGTTTCAGTCTGGTGTCAGCCTCTCCTCGTGACGGTGTCAGTCTGGTGTCAGCCTCGCTAGTGACGGTGTCAGTCTGGTGTCAGCCTCGCTAGTGACGGTTTCAGTCTGGTGTCAGCCTCTCCTCGTGACGGTGTCCGTCTGGTGTCAGCCTCGCTAGTGACGGGGTCGGTCTGGTGTCAGCCTCTCCTCGTGACGGGGTCGGTCTGGTGTCAGCCTCTCCTCGTGACGGTGTCAGTCTGGTGTCAGCCTCGCTAGTGACGGTTTCAGTCTGGTGTCAGCCTCTCCTCGTGACGGTGTCCGTCTGGTGTCAGCCTCGCTAGTGACGGGGTCGGTCTGGTGTCAGCCTCGCTAGTGACGGGGTCGGTCTGGTGTCAGCCTCGCCTCGTGACGGTGTCGGTCTGGTGTCAGCCTCGCCTCGTGACGGTGTCGGTCTGGTGTCATCCTCGCTAGTGACGGTGTCGGTCTGGTGTCATCCTCGCCTCGTGACGGGGTCGGTCTGGTGTCAGCCTCGCTAGTGACGGAGTCGGTCTGGTGTCAGCCTCTCCTCGTGACGGTGTCGGTCTGGTGTCAGCCTCTCCTCGTGACGGTGTCAGTCTGGTGTCAGCCTCGCTAGTGACGGTTTCAGTCTGGTGTCAGCCTCTCCTCGTGACGGTGTCAGTCTGGTGTCAGCCTCGCTAGTGACGGTTTCAGTCTGGTGTCAGCCTCTCCTCGTGACGGTGTCCGTCTGGTGTCAGCCTCTCCTCGTGACGGTGTCAGTCTGGTGTCAGCCTCGCTAGTGACGGGATCGGTCTGGTGTCAGCCTCTCCTCGTGATGGGGTCGGTCTGGTGTCAGCCTCTCCTCGTGACGGTGTCGGTCTGGTGTCAGCCTCTCCTCGTGACGGGGTCCGTCTGGTGTCAGCCTCTCCTCGTGACGGGGTCGGTCTGGTGTCAGCCTCTCCTCGTGACGGGGTCGGGCTGGTGTCAGCCTCGCTAGTGACGGTTTCAGTCTGGTGTCAGCCTCTCCTCGTGACGGTGTCAGTCTGGTGTCAGCCTCGCTAGTGACGGTGTCAGTCTGGTGTCAGCCTCGCTAGTGACGGTTTCAGTCTGGTGTCAGCCTCTCCTCGTGACGGTGTCAGTCTGGTGTCAGCCTCGCTAGTGACGGTTTCAGTCTGGTGTCAGCCTCTCCTCGTGACGGTGTCAGTCTGGTGTCAGCCTCTCCTCGTGACGGTGTCAGTCTGGTGTCAGCCTCGCTAGTGACGGTTTCAGTCTGGTGTCAGCCTCTCCTCGTGACGGTGTCAGTCTGGTGTCAGCCTCTCCTCGTGACGGTGTCAGTCTGGTGTCAGCCTCGCTAGTGACGGTTTCAGTCTGGTGTCAGCCTCTCCTCGTGACGGTGTCAGTCTGGTGTCAGCCTCTCCTCGTGACGGTGTCAGTCTGGTGTCAGCCTCACTAGTGACGGTTTCAGTCTGGTGTCAGCCTCTCCTCGTGACGGTGTCAGTCTGGTGTCAGCCTCTCCTCGTGACAGTGTCAGTCTGGTGTCAGCCTCGCTAGTGACGGTTTCAGTCTGGTGTCAGCCTCTCCTCGTGACGGTGTCCGTCTATCTC